>NC_092814.1:111144340-111336840 GCF_023375885.2 Dermacentor andersoni | reverse complement strand
GATCGGTAATCGTAACAGTCAAACAACACGTCCTGTCATAGTTCGGCTCTTCAATTCCGCCGAGAAAACAGACATTCTATGATGTTGTTCCAAACTGAAAGGCTCTAATATTTCCATATCTGAAGATTTTTCGAAAAGGTTACGAGACTTGCGCACTAATCTATGGCGTTCAGCGGAACGCAAAAGGGCAAATGAGGCGCAGGTGTCGCTTTCCTTTGACAAGTTAAAGATCAATGGCAAGATTTACATTTGGGATGAAACACAACAAACCAAAATTGAAATAACAAGAAAGGCCGAAAATACAAGGCACACTCAGCCAAGTCCAGCGGAAAGCTAGAACAACAAATCTAACAGACAAGCGAGAACCAAAACGCTCAGGATTTTGTCTTTTAACGGAATGAGTGTAGTAAATAAATTAGGTCTCCTGGAGCAGCTATTTTTGGCGCACCATCCTTACATTGTATTTTAACGGAAACATGGTTGCATGATGGGGTAAGTGATTCCGAAGTTGTGCCCGCATCATACAAACTGCTGCGTAAAGATAGAGGATCGCGAGGGGGGGGGGGGGGGGGGGGAGGGGGTGCAGCTATAGCTATCAAAAACAACATGAAATATTCAGCCTTGATGGTAATTGATGACCACGAAAGTGTGCGGTGCACAATAACCTATTCCGGTAAACGTATACTGCTAAGAGGCCTGTATTGACCTCCAAACGCTCCTCCAGGTTACCTTAAAAAAATGCACGATTATCTGATCAAGAACATTATATCAAAATCTAAGTTGATTGTATCGGGGGACCTTAGTCTGCCAGGGGTAAACTGGGCGGACTTTTCACATGACCGAAAAGGTGTCCAAAACGCGGAATCGCTTTTAGTCACAGCATTTAGTTCCCGCCTAGATCAGCTGGTTACGGACATCACCCGAGTTATCTCGTCATCCTCCTCGCTCCTTGATTTAATCTTTGTCAGCCACACACTTTCGGGGTGCTCAGTGCGCATCGAAGACAGCATGTCTGACCACAAATTATTGGTACTATTATGCCCCATATCATTCACATGTAAAAGAAAGAAACCACCGCCGACCCTTATCAGGGACTATGAGTGTGCTGATCACCTTGCAATTTCAGATGCTCTTGCGTACAGCTTTGCTGAATTCAGTGCACTGAAGGATGTGCGCGAACTGTGGTCTTCTTATCTAAGAAATATTGTACATGCTTGCGAAAATATTTTCGCTCCGCTCCGAAAAAAAGCGCATAAACAGTGAGTACCCGTGGATAATGCGCGAGATAATTCAACTTAAAAGGAAACTATTACGGCGGCGAAAGAAAAGTAGACAAGAACGACATTGGAAGTCTTGTCAACAGTTTACAGAGCAAGGTCCAAGAAGCAAAATTCTGTTTCTTTGATGTGACATTACCTTCCTTTATGGCCCCCAGCACTCATAAGTAAGCATGGTAAAAATAGGAAGTGCCTTGTCCTGTCTTTTTTCCTTCCTGTGTGACGTCACTATTGGCGCTTCATCTATTGAAAGCATTCATAAGTTCTGGCGCTACTTATCAGGAGACCACTCAAAAGTTTCTACCATTGCAAATTCTGATGGAACTATACGTGAACATGACATTGCAAGCAAATTCAACATGTTTTTCCAGTCCGTCTTCATTAGAATAGCTTCCCATGCTTCGCTACCCGCACGCTCAATCGAACAGCCCATGATGGAACTCACTTTGAGTAAATCTGGGATCCTCTCTCTTTTACATAATCTTGACACAAAAAAATCACCTGGTCCCGATTCCATCTCAAACGCATCTGTAACCCGATATGCTGACTGCATGTCTAGATACCTGCATGTAATCTACAGAAAGTCCTTACAAACACTAGAAATACCGGATGACTGGCGCTGTGCAAAAATAATTCCAGTACATAAATCTAGTTCTGAAACTGAACTGAATAACTATCGACCAATATTGTTAAATTACACAAGCTACAAAGTGATGGAACACAGTATTTTTAAAGCCATCATCTCACACTTAGAAAATAATAACCTCATTTATGAAAAACAGCATGGTTTCAGAACAGGACTTTTTACTGTGACGCAGCTTGCCGAAATTACTCATGACATCGCTAACACAATTAATGAGGGCAGTCAGATGCAATATTTTTATACTTTTCTAAGGCGTTTGATGTTGTTCCTCACGATGACCTTATAACAAAATTATTAGCGTTTGGCATTGATTCTAACATAGTGTCATAGATTTCCTGCTATCTGAAGGACAAGAAACAATTAGTTAAAATAAGTGAACATGTTTCACAGAACCTGGATATGTATCCAGGTGTACCCCAGGGTTCAGTTTTTGCGCCTATGTTGTTTCTCATTTACATAAATGATATTCATTTCAGTGTCCCTTCGTCTATTGAACTTCGACTGTTTGCAGACGATTGTGTCATATACAAAACCGTGAAAAAACTTGAAGACCAAATTCTCCTTAACAACTCCCTAGATTGAATTTATGCATGATGTAAGACTTGGGGAATGCAGTTAAATGCGAGCAAAACGCAAAGCATCACATTCACCAAAAAGAAGCGTCCTCTAAATTTCCCGTACGTGATTGCCGACACACCTGTTAAAAATACTATCAAATGAAGTACTTGGGGCTCACCCTAACATCTAATCTTCATTGGGAACGCCACGTCAAATCCATTTGTTCTAAGGCTGAAGGTAAACTAAATTATGTAAGGAGAAAACTGCATAACTCACCTGTCCATATTAAACTTAGTGCCTATAAAACTTTCGTTAGACCTACGTTGGAATATGCGGATATAATCTGGAGCCCCCATCAAAGAGAGAGAGAGAGAAAAGGATGCATAGAAAGGCAGGGAGGTTAACCAGCGGCAGTTCCGGTTGGCTATCCTGCGCGGGGGGAATGGTTAAGGGGGATAAAAAGAGAAAGAGAGTGAAAGGGGGAATAGAGAGAAAGAGAGACGAGCATGAACAAGCCGCGTACACTATAGAGCGGTAGGGGGCAGTGTTCTTAAAGTTTATTGTGAAGTCGCGTACACCACAGGAACCTTAATAGCGCGAGTAAGGCCTTCAGCACGGATGTTCTTTGGGAGCACTGACCTAAAGCTCTTAGTTCTGATAGTGGACGATTGTCCAACTACTCCAGTACCTTGCGCATCACTTGTCTCTGGGCGCTATATCGCGGGCAGACACAGATAATATGTGCGAGCGACTCATCGCTGTTGCATGTGTTGCACGTGGGGCTGTTGGCCATTCCTATAAGGAAAGCATATGAGTTCGTAAATGCAACGCCTAGCCACAGACGGTACAGCCTGGTCTGTCCACGTCATGGTAACCCAAGCGGTAGGTGCATCTGTATGTCCGGAGACAACGAACGCAAACGACACATGGTGAAAACGTTCGAGTCCCACAGGGGCAAAGTACAATCACGGGACATTATGCCAACATGTTACATAGATAGTTCGGTAAAACTCAACATCTCTCCTGCTGCAGTCATCATCCCGGCAAAATCTGAAGAAATCAAATTAAAAACTTAATGTGTGACCGCATCGACGGGTGCAGAACTTGCGGCACACCGTGCTGCACTTGATTTCATTAATCAGGAACCACTACAACAATGGATAGTCTTTAGTGACTCCAAGGTAGCTCTTCAGTGCACACAAAGCCCAATGCGCCACGGGCCCAATGAACAACTGGCTTCAGAAATTCGACACATGTATCACCGCAGCCATGACAAGGGACACAACATAATCTTTCAGTGCCTTCCAGGGTATTGCAGCATGATTGAGAATGACCAACGCCTACGAAGCCGCCCGATCTGCACATGAAAATGGTCAACGTGTCTTGATTCCGCTTTCGCGAACAGACGCTGCGGCTGGGCCCGATCAAAAAATCTTTATTAACAGATTAGAACGCATACAGAAATTAGCTGCAAGGTTTGTTTATTCATATTATTCACATCAAACTAGCGCTACTAGTCTAATCAACTGAGTTAATTTACAAACGCTGTCACAACGCCGAACCATATCAAGGTTAAACTTCTTGTACCTAGTGTTTCACGGTCATTTTAAAATCGGTAATTCTCGATACTTACACCCTCCTTTAAAACGTTCATCAAGAACTAACCATAGTAAAATAGTTCATCAACCAATCAGCCATGTAAATATACACAAGTACTCCCTGTTTCCAAGTGCCATTTCCTTATGGAATAAATTGCCAGAAGATGCGGTACCGTGTATGTCCATAGATTCATTTGTTAATTTCATTCAGGAAATGAACTTTTCTGTTTACTCATCTGCTTTTTTTGTTTGTTTTAGATATGAGAAGATCGACCTTATTTTCTGTATTTTCTGTTTTGAACACAATAATCCTTGTAAACACTACTGCAAGAGCCCGAAAAGGACCTGCAGTATGATTAAATAAATAAATAAAATAAATAATAACTATACTGTAGTTCATAGGTGAAACTTGCGCCTGCTATACGCCGTCAAAAAGCAAGGAGCAAAAAGCAATAAGGAGCTATCAAGACAGTGAGAAGGGGTCATCACGTTTTCTTTAACAGGCATCTACTGCAATGAGCACTCTCCAGCGAATTCTGCTAAGTAATAGCGACGTAGTGGTTACGAGAGGCCGTAGAGGCGAACTCCAAATTAATTTTGACCACTTGGATTTCTTTAACGTTCATAAGACGCACGGTACAAACTGCGTTTCTGCATTGCGCTCCCACTGAAATGCGGTCTGCGCAACCTGGAATTGCACCAGTAACTTCTTGCTCGGCGGCACAGCGCGATAGCCACTGATGCGGATAATTAGGTTGACGAATCTTCGTTGTGCAAAATGTGTCAGTTATTTCGCGTTTAGTAAAAGGCCAAGAGTGTAGGATCGTTTGTTTCGAAACTAAAGAGGTGTTGCGTGCAGAATTAAGATGCGCCAATGGCACTAACCTTTGTATCATCGTGCAGAGCATCTTCTGATAATCGTTTGTTAGGCGATGATATAAAGTTATATTTTTCAGCTGAAGAGAGACCGAACTACAAGAGCATTGAAACTGAAATAGCACGAGTGGCCATGCTTCGAAAAAAAAAAAAGGACATGAAATGAAGCATTGACACTGAAGTTTTGCAAAACAATTGAAAAACAAAAAGAAAGGAGCTGCAGTCCACGACAAAACCAATATATGCCTATAGAAATTAAGAGTTTCACATGCACTACCGACTGAGGTAGTCGGGCGGACTGCATATTGAAAGCTCGATATCTGTGGGACGGGGCGAACTCTAGACAGAAAAAAACTAAACAACGGCGGCATTTAGACTGTATAGTATGACACGCTGGAAAGTCATTTGAAAAATCCATTTATAGATTGACATAAAACAGCGTTCAGATGACCTGACGTCCTCGGAATAAAGGATAGGAGGCGGTGCTTGCCCTTTCTCGGCAAATGAGGGGAAAAAAATGGAAGAGGCAAGCAGACAAAAAATTAAGCAGAAAGGAGGTCTTGTAAACATGGCGAAACTTTTGGCTAAAGCGCACAGGCACCATATGACAGCCGTTGGTTCGCCCTTTCCCGTGATGGCTTTCTCTCGCGCGGACTTGCCTGCCCCTCACATCGTCTGGCTGTAACTACGACCCAGAAGCAAAAACCCGCCAGTCGCTGCCAGGCCCGCCAGGAAGAGAAATACGGCAGCCGGCAAGTAAGAGAAAGTCCTGTTTACTACGTAGCTCGGTAGACAGCGCCGACGGTGAACGGCCGACTCGTTCACGTGAAAACAACGAACGGCTGCGGCTTTTCGTTCCTGTCTGGGGAGCGTCGGTGGGTTTGGTGTCCTGCTTCATTTATCCGCCCGGTTGTCCTTTCGGGATGCGTGCAAGATGAGTGTTCATATCGTTAGGCGTCATCCTAACCGTAGCAGAGGCGAAAAGCAAGCCACGGGACGGACCCGGAGAAAAACAGGCGTTGTTTGACGAGCAGACGACACAGCGCGTTGCTGCTGCAGCCGCTGCCGGCTCGTTTTTGTGCCGCCATCTCTCGCCAGTCGGTCGAATCGGGCGCGGCCCCCCTACCCGCCTCCCCCCCTCCTTCGGAGCAACGAACGGCGGCAGTTTTTGGGCCACTTGGCGCGTGTGGGGTATTGATCAGTCTGGCAGACCGGGTTAGGATCCCCCCATGCGGGGACTGGGGCACCAGCGGAGGAGGGGTTGTCTGCTGGTGGGGGGCCCTGGCGCAGACGTCTGGCCCGTATTGCTCTTGGCGCTGGTCACGTGTCTCGAGTCGATCGTCGCCGCTCGCAGCGCCGCGCCGTCATTCCCCTTTCGGGAGTGCGGGAAAAGGAGGAAAAAGGCGGCCTCGCTCCTGCCAAGTAAATACCGCCAAAAGCGGCAGCTCGGGGCGCTGGCCCGGTTCAAGGCCGGTCGCTCCCAATGTCGGCCAATGTCAGGGCCGCGCCGCGGCTCCGCGCCTGCCGCTCGCGCGCGCTTGCGACAGCGCGCCGCAGGAATGCCGTGCAATGCAGGAAGCGGCAGAGGAAGAGGCGCTCGGCGCCGCAACCCTTAGCAGCCCAGGTGCCGCCATGGGGACTGGACGCAGTCGCGCGACGGACGCTGTAGTGCCCTCTCCAGGGAAGACAGCCGCGTGGTCGGTTCCACTACCGAACTCGCTATGCGAGGAAGACACGGGGAAGTGGCCGAGACGAGGCGGATTTCTCCGGTTCTTGCATTAACGCAGAATTTCGTCGCGATTGACGCCACCACCCGCTTGCGTACAGTGCGGAAGAAGCGTAATCACGCAATTCTTTGTAGGGAGTACTATTTCGGGGCTCCCACTTTGAAAAGCACTCACACGTTTGCATACATCTGATCAGCGCTGGAAACATCTACAAATGTGCGCTAGGTTTAGCCTGAACCTAGTGTTCTGCGATGAACTATCAAGTGCCAAAGTACCTGTGATATAAAAAGGATCGCCGAAAAGAAAAAAATGTTCGTTACCCTGCTTTATGGGAATAAGTTGGGCTTTCACTGATTAACCGTAGGAAAGACAGCTTCACAAATACTGTCTTGGTTGCAATGTTCGCGCCCTAACATACAAGTCCAAGCTTCGTCGCATCTTTCTCTCGAGTAACGCCATCGTGATTGGTTCAAGTGCTACTGAACGCCCCACACGACTAAATGCTTGATGATCTGCTCGTTAAATGTATTCGTAACATTTAGACATTAAAAGGCATCTTCATTTTCTCCAGTGAGACGGCGGACTGGTTGCGAGACGTTTGTGCGTCTAGGCGGTTGGACGAGTTGATTCGTAATCGTCAAACTTATCATGGCTACAGAGCTCCATGCAATCATATATGCAAGTGACACGCAAGCAGAACACGAACACAATGAAAGCGGGAAACTTCTATTCGTACATGCAAACTAAAAATGCAGTTGGTTTCTCTTCAAAAGAACGAATTTTTCGCATGATGAAGTTCGCAGCAAATACACTGAACCTATGACCTTCCTGAAGCACAATCGTCCGAGTTCGTTCTTCTCGCTCGAATTATGCTGTTCGGTTTTCACTCGTAGGTTCTTGTTGTTGTAAAGCATACTCTTAACGCTTCCTGCACCTAGTTTTTCGTGGTGTTGATAATATATCGGGAATAAGGCGGGATGCTACACTGACATAGGTTTTCTGCGACATCAACGGCCTGGAACGAGAGCAGTTGGACTGGGCGCTTGTTTTAGAGCTTTAAGGCATTAAACTTGTAATGTCCTTCGCATTGGAAGGGGCGGTGGCGAGGCATGCGATATGCTTGAAATTTCAACTAAAGCGTGTTGCTGAGGAAGTACATCTGAGGCAGCTGCAGTGTGCCCATTACAAATAGGAACCTTTGATCTATTGCTGCATCGTTCTCACAGCTACACTCGGCTCATATTTCCACAGACCCAGAGCTCAGTACGCATTCCTTCCCCTTCAAAAATTTTCCTGCGAAACTTTTTGCGGCACACGTGTACACAGGTCTGAATGGTAAGGCGGACGCCATTTGAGCCCCGCCTCTGACGCGCTGACATCGCACTGTTCTTGATTCGCACTTTCTTGATTATAAGACACGTGTGTAGTTACATTCCGGTGTAGAGCTACAAACGTCGACCGCTTCATCCAAATGTCAACGCACGAAGCGCAGCTATCGACGCTCCGCTCCGCGGTAACTGCATGTTCTCATGCTGCAAAGGTTGCCATAACGGACAGAATAAAAACAAAAAAAAGAAGGCTTATTAGACTCAATTGCACCAGACCACGCATCGGCGCTAATTGGCGCGCGGATGCAGCAATGTCAAGAGAGAAGCCGAGTGGCAATGCATTTCACTTCTCGGAGACGTTGTGGAGCCTCAATGTTCGGTGCTGCGGCGCGCTTACTACGCTCCGCGAGCCAGCTCCGTTTTTCTTTCGCTTATTTTTCTCTTTCTTTCTGGCCACGCGCCCTGGTGACATTGTAACACATAGTGTTCTGCGCCAGCGGCGCCGGTGTAGCACCCAAAGTACTGGGGTACGAAAGGGGGAGGGCGGGCCGCCTGGCGTCTGCACTGATCGAACACGGCGCAGCGCCCCGAGTCCCGAAAAAATCGTGCGCCCGTCGATTTGGCGAGCGGTTTCTCCGTAGCCGGACAGCTAGCGCCTCCTGGACGAGACCTTCACACTCGGCTCCACGTGGTGCAGTGGGAGCCGTCGCCGCGTTGCCATGCGAGCGCCCTGGCTAGCCGCCGCCAGCCTGCCCTGCTGGCCTGCCACCCTGCTCGGCCACATCGCGCTCAAGCGTCGCAGAAAGGCCGTACCGATACACGGTGCGGGTGAAAAGGCAGAGAATTAAATGACTAGAGATATACGCAAGTAGGGAGGGGAGGGGGGGGGAGACAAAAGGGCAGAAAAATAAAAGCGGCTAATTTTAGCTTTGAGCGCTTGATTGCTGCTGTCACTCAAATGTGTGCGTGTGGAGAAGATTTTGGCATCATCGCGGCGGTGGCCGGCTGCTCCTCATGCAATAAATGACACTACGACGTAGAGAGCATCTGTGGCGAGGTGGCCTCCACAAATTGCTTTCGTAATGCATTTACTGTGCACCTGCTTGTGCACAATTGAGAATACGCAAAACCGGGAAAGAGCGAGATCTCACGCATTGCTCATCTCATAAAGTTGGAAACAACGAAACACTCCGCGAAACGATGTCGACAGGTGAGCTCAAAGGGCTGAAACATCCTTGTAACGCAACTGCGCAAAATATATCTCGCACTATCTTTATTTTAACCTCCTGTGACACTGCTCAGTGGCGATTCCTTCACTCTCTCTTTCTCTGCATTTCATTTATTTACTCAGTGGCGTATACTTGTGTGGTGCCATTTTCTTCATTGCGACGTCAGACAAACGTTCCTTAAGGTTCTCATGCAGAAAATCTTCGCGTCATTGTGTAATAGTACCAGGTGAGCTCCTTTGACCTTTTATTTGTGACACGGGCGATTCGCTTGTCTCTCGCGCAATGTTATTGCGTATTTGCACACTGCGCAGCGCGATATGCCCCGAGCGGTGTAATTTCAATTTACTTCTGCTTGCCGCAGTTACACGCCGCAGTGTTCGCATTTTCGTTAGTCTTGCTACACGTTAGTGGACGAGCGTTTTGCCCATTCCGTCCACAACGATAAGCTTCGAACTTCCTCAGGAAGTGCTGCAAACGCCACAATAAGTCGCGTATTTCAGCATGCTCTTCCTGTGCAGGGTCTTCTGATTCCGAACCAGCGAGGCACGTCTCAATTTTGACGTATTTTGTTGAGCGTTGTAAGGCGAACACTGTCTTGCACGGCGAGCGTCACAATTCCTCTTCGCTTTCAGCTCGCTCTCCCATAAACTGACGAACGCATGTAGTATGGGAGCATGCTAAATAAGATTAATGGGACCACGTAACCAAAGGTGGTGAAGGGTTACGTTATTTGCAGGGATTTGTGACCTAAAAAAAGCGATGTATGCGTCGAAATATTTTGTTCTTATATATATATATATATATATATATATATATATTGACGTCGATAGATTTTGATTACAATGTACGATCTGCGTGCATGCAACACAATTCAATTTCAGCGTAAGGTATCCTACATGTAAATTTTTAAATATGGGGGAAAAATCGAAACTTCATTATATCTACTGCAGCAAAAAAAGATCAAGAAGAAATGAACAAGAAACACATATTCATTTAGTAACCGAAGAACATGGACGACGTGAATAACGGTTTACTGTCGTCACTGCTGACGTCTTAAACACACTCCTAGAAGAAAAACGCAGAAGCATTCTGAGGCGAAGGCAGCCAGATTCCACTTTATCTCGAGCTCTCTTACCTCCCGCCCCGCGTTTATTTCTTTTTTCCCTCTAGCGTCCGACGCGCTGCGATAGATCCCAACATGCGTTTCCAGTTTATCTCGCTGCCCTTAAACGTCCCATATCGCCATGTATGTCAATTGCACGTCGACGCATGTCGTTGGCTACATCGTAATAGGGCCCTATCCTATTGTTTGACGATCCAAACCCCCAGAGGAATACGTAGTTTGTTATCAGACATTACAAACACCCCGAACGAGTGGCTGTCATGGAGATCGTGCAAAGTGGTTTAATGTCACGACGTAAAGTGTATCCTTCGCTTTTCTTTGTCGAAAGTCCCAGAGACTGCCGTTTCGCGATGCTTCCCAGTTCCTGCTGCCGCCTTTTCACTGTTCTTTTTTTCTTTCTTTTTCTTCCAGCTGCACAGAGCGTAGAAACAAAACTGTGGGAAGAAGCATCAAGTTTTGCTACTGCAGGTTTGCTTGGCTACAGTCACTCGTTCGACAACCTAGGTCGTGCTACCGGCTTGAGGAGGTGCGCAAACAGTGAAATAAAGTAGTATGGATGTATAATGCGGGTTCTAAGGAAAAAAAGCCCTCGTGCTTCCCTTCCAGGGTTACGTGAATGTGGACGTATGTGAGGTAGTCTGTGGCGATTTCGCCGGAGTGGCCGCGAAAAAAAATCTACAAACGAAAATTGCTGAAGGCTGCTGTTTTATTATTAGTATTTTTTTTCTTTCCAACTGAGTATTATAAAGAACACAGATAGAGAGAGGGCAGCAGGATCAACAGAAGGCTTTGAACCTAAATGGTCAATGGCGTTACGTAACGCTCTACGACAAGTTGGTTCTATCGTAGATCTACAGACTGGCTAAGCAGATGAGCCTCCCTATAATATAGGAATCGGTGTCCGTCTCTGCACTATCAATATCTCGCATAATATCAGTTGTCTAGCACCCGCCTTCACTATACATAGACGCAAAATTTCCCCACTATGCAAGGCCACAAGACAGAATTAATTTTTTTATTAACCCGTTGGAAGTCACACGTAAATGTTTGTGCCAGTGTTGGCAGCTTTTTCGATTGCTGCACGTCCTACCTGTGCGCTACAGAGAGATATCGCGAAAAAAAGAGAAAGAGAAAGAATGTGTTTATTTGGAAGGCAATGTCTAAATTTCAGAGTGTCGGCCCTTTGCGACCCCCTTCCACCCCGTTTTTCTTTTCTACCATTTTATGACCCTCGCACAGTGGAAAAGCAGCCTCGAAGTCACGCTCGCTGCCGGCGCGGTGTCTTTTCTGCCGCGCTCTGAGCGTGCGGAGAGGAGCGCGCGGCCAGGCCAACGCCGGCCAGGCGCGAGGTTCACAGCAGCGCGTCCGCCAGCGCCATGGGAGGCGCAGCGGCATTCCGCGTTACCGCGCTGTTTGGCTTTTCTGAATAACCGCCAGATGGCGCTGGCCAAGGTTTCGGCAAGCAGCGAAAGAGGCGCGCTGTTCAACGCTTTTTGAAGAAAGCGTGACTTTTTCTCCGCGCTACGCACCAGTGGAAGGCGACAGGCAGGTTTAGCCGTTGTTGGGCTGGTTGGTTGATGCTGTACGGATAAATTATAGACTATTAAGCGCGAAATAAAGACGTGTACCGAGGTAGGCACAAGTACACGGGACTCTCTAGCTTGGTCCTCACCTTCTTTCCGCGCTTGTTAATGTGTATCATTTAAATGGTAGTCAAGAAGGGAATTAAGGGATGAGTGGGAGGTAAAAGTGAGCAACAAGCGGAGTCTAAGGTGTATTAGTCATCAAATTTCACCCAATGCACGTAAAGAACAACAACTATATGGTATGCCGATCGAATCTTTTTTGTATTTTGAGAATGAATGAAAACGAGATTCTGAACAAAAAAAAAAAAAGACTAAACAAGACGTAAATAGATCTTGGCTGCGTCTGTCATCATCCAGTTTCTGAAAAGATTCTTACGCTATCTGCCCATTCAAGCTCGCCCACGTCGGTCTAATTCTACCAGAGAAGATCGAGAAATACGTGAATGGAACCACCACTACGTTTCCACTCCCTACCCGGCTCATATGATTGACCATATTTATAGGAAAACCAACCAGCCAATTGACTGAGTGACCCAGTGATTAAAGTGATCGTATTTATGAGGCTGGTAAGCTAGAGAAAACATCAAAAGTCTTTAGTACTGAGATTAGTACTGAGAAACAATAGAGAAAACATGAAAAGGCTTTAGTACTGAGAAATAGTGGAACCCTATGGCGAAGGTTTGTGCAATGGAATAATATTGTAACGCCCCGCAGGGGCGTCTGCGTTGCGACACCACGTACCCGAGCACACGAGGGTTGGACCCTCCTGCGTGTAGCCGTGCGCGGCTTAGCTGTATCTGGGGAAAGGGGGATCCTGGGGGTTGAGCTGATGCTGGGCATATATATATATATATATATATATATATATATATATATATATATATATGTATGTGTGTGTGTGTGGGGGGGGGGGGGGGGTGGTTATAGCGGCGATGCATGGCTGGTGTCTGCAGGCATTATTCCCAAGCTAGTAGCGTCCCCTTGTTGGGCGCGGTGGTGGGTGGCTACCATCGCCGCCGAATTTTCCAAGGTTTACATGGCAAACGCTTATCCCCCCTCGAAGATCGCCCTCAAACAACGAGGGCGCACCGACGCAGCATTCCAGTTCCTTTTGAAACCTAACCAAGACACCTTCCCAAAGTACCGTGCCCTTCACAGTGAAGGCAACACAACCGTCAGAAAACTATCGCCTTTCTTAGTATCCAAATGCCTATCAAACACGATCGGAGCAGGCTACAAAGCATCAAAGATGGCTAGCGGAGACCTCGTCGAACTGACAAAGAAAGGCGAAGTCGAAAATGATAGTTGAGCTCACAAGTGTCGTGAAATCAATGCCACAATCTCTCCACATCGCTCACTCAACACAAGCAGAGGAGTAATATCGGAATGGGATTTATTGAACCAGAGTGATGAAGAGCTCCTTGAGGGATTCCAGGAGCAAAACGTAATCAAGGTACAAAGAATCAAGGTACACTTCGACGAAACGACCAGCAGATCCCCACAAAACATGTAATACTCACATTTGGTTCGAGTGCTGTGCCCAGTTCATCGGACGCAGGATACCTGAAAATCAAAGTCCGACCACACATACCGAACCCCAGGCGGTGCTTCAAGTACCAGAGGTTCGGGCATGCATCACAATCATGCAGAGGAAAAGAAACATGCGCGAAGTGTAGTGCCAATGACCATCCATCTGACAACAGCAATGCTCCTGCACAATGTGTCAATTGCAAGGGCGATCATCCAGCTTACTCACAGAGCTGCCCTTGCTCGAAAAGAGAAAAAGAAATAATCGCAATCACTGTAAAAAAAATCTCATTCTATGATGCGAGGAAAAGGCTAGGGCACTTACCTCAAGCAAGCTATGCCAGTGCAACGAAGCAGGGGGCAGCTCCACACCGGTTTCAGGAGTCTACAGGGTCCACGTTCGGTACTCCTCTAGAAACTCCAACCGCCCCCTTGGTGGCTGCAGTCAGTGCTGGTCCATCATCATCGAAGACGGGCCGGCAGACCGCAGTGCCGCATGGTCCAAAGTTGAAGCGAACTCCACGGCCCCAGACGCACGTCTCGGCGCCTGGCTCTCTATTATCCAGCGCCTCGGAGAAGGCGATGGAGGTCGACCCGAAAACCCCGGCGTCATTAACGCCAAAAGATCCGCGCTCCTTAGAGCACGCCATGGCAAGAAGGAGAAACTTGCTGTAACTGCGCCGAAAAAGGGACAGATAACCTCAACGGTTACCACCCTTAATAGGAGTAATCAACTTATTTTTTTTTATTGAAATGAATATTAGGAGAGGTTGGCGCCTTTATAGTGGCACCGGCTACTCCTTGTCACTTGGCAAAGGAATCAAATTTGCGTAAAAAAGGAGAATAGCTACACGAAATATGGCACTCAGTAGAACACTGGATGAATAAAAAATATACAGTCCAACAGTACATGAGTCGCAAAGTTCTGTGCATTAGTTCAGTCCACATACGCTTATATAAAGTCAGATGTTTTGAACAGTCAAAACACACAACGCGTGTAATGCACTGCAAGTACAGAACAGAATTATACATATTGCGTAAAAGTTGCGATCACCACATAAACCAACTATGAACCACGAACAACGTTTATGTAACTCATTTAGCGTATTCGGATCATCTGATACCTAATATTTTCCCAAAATGTTGGTGTCCTCTAAAAACTTTTTCAGAGCAAGAAACGCTCTTTTTTGAAGGCCCGCAGTTGGCCATGGGCCAAGTATCTTATTTAGAGTGAATGGTCTTCTGTCTAATATAAACAAATTAGCTTGCAGTACCGTTCTTTGTGTATCGTATTTCGGGCACTCGAGAAGAAGATGATGCACATCTTCGTCTGGATGGCCACAAGAACACTGCGGACTAGAGACACGTTTTATCCTGCATATCATATTGACCGCAAATAAAGACGGGGACAGAGGGAGAGAACACATAAACAGCACGGGCGGTAAAAGGATCTAGGGGCAACGCAAGGATGAGGATGACTACTATGGCCGTAAGACCTGAAGTGGTGCCGTATATTCACAGGGTCGCTCACAACCTAAGGAAGGTGGCAGGCAGGTTTGGAGTCCCCCTTGTCTTTTCAGCCCCTTTTAAGCTGGCGCGGCTCTGCCCCTGCACCTCCCGTGATCCTAAAGGAAGGCAAGGTTGTGGCAAGAACCACACCAAGCCGTATGCAAAATGCAATGTAGGAGTTGTGTACGAAATCCCCCTGGCGTGTGGCAAGTCCTACATAAGGCAGACTGGACGGTGCCTGAATGATCGAGCCAGGGAACATGAACAAAAGTTAAGGAAAGATGAATTGGCGCACTTACCTGCGCACTGCAATGCCTGTCGCTGTGCACCTCTTTTTGAGGAGATAAAGATTCTGGGGAGAAGCCATGACCAGACTGCTCGTGAACTGATGGAGGCTTATCACATAAAAAAGAAAGGCCAAGACTGTGTTAGCGATACCTCCATTAGGTTGTTTCAATCGGAAATAGATTTTTTGGTAATTGGTTGCCACGCTAAGCTGATGTGTATTCTTGTTTGCTGCGATCTGCGCATGTTCTATTTGCCTATATATGCCCACGAGCTGCTGTGAATAAAACAGTTGAAAATACCGCCCGTGCTGTTTATGTGTTCTCACCCTCTGTCCCCGTCTTTATTTGTGGTCAATATGATACGCAGTGAATACCAACTAGGCCAAAGTGAAATTCTTCTGACGTTTTATCCTGTACAAGAAGTGTTTCGTAAATGCAGTACCAAGACGCAGGCGGTGCGCCAATGTTTCAAATTTTCTGTTGTCTCTTAGATTTTCCGGCATTGATAAGTTTATACATGGGCCTATAAAGTATAACTCCGAGTCTTTAGTTTGCTGATCAAACCAGGTAGTTTTGCTGAGGCGACAAGAAAGCTGTCTCAGGAGCAGACAGACTTCACTACGCAATAGGGGAAGATTGGTTGTCTCCACGTTATTGTGCGCCCGATTCGCAGCTGCGTCCGCTGCAGTATTACCAGGAATATTGCAGTGCCCAGGTATCCACTGTAATGCAATTACGTGGTTCATTGCGCTTGCTTTTGTAAGTTCTTTGAGTGTCTCATATAATAGCAAAGTGTTCAAAGAATTTTTCTTATTGCTCTGCAGTAATGTGAGAGCGGCTTGCGAATCGCTAAAGATATATATAACCCATTTTCGAATGTTTTTCTGATGTTATGAAACGCAAAGCACACAGGATTGCAAACAGTTCTGCCACGGTGGAAGATGTCTCTCGGGATAATTTGAATGTTTGCTCTAGCGCTATATGTGGAATGACGAATGCTGAAGTCGAGGAATTTTTATGACATGAACCATCTGTATAAACGTGGATGTACTGGGGATATAAGGAGTAAATTTGGAAGAGTGCCAGTTGTTGCGCGGCTACTATGAACATGTCTCTCTTAGATATAATCCCGTCAACAGATATTTCTATTTTAGGACATGTTAACGTCCAGGGAGGGTAACAAACATCCACTTTGCATAATTCAAATCTCGGTAATAATGCTTTATGTTCTCGAACAACATCGTGAATTTTGCTTTTGTTTCTTTCGGTAAGCGCGAGGTTTAATGGATGCTTCTCGTGTTGGGTTAAGATGCGATAAATATGTCGGCATGTTTCAACCGTTCGTATGACTGGAAATGGTGGGTGACGAGCTTCTGCAATTACTAAAGAACTCGAGGTAGCCTGTGGAACCCCAAGACACACTCGCAGCCCTCTTGCCAGTAAACGTTGAAGACGTTCCTCAGAAGTTTGCCATAAACCATGGAGAATAGGTGCCGAGTAAGCAATTCTTTGTTTTATGAGTGCGTTATGAACCTGTAGTAGTGAAGAGACTGATCCCCCCCACGTTATGCCAGCGAGTCGCCGAAGTACGTTTATTACTGCATTCGTCTGCTTTTCAATTGCGCGGATGTGTGAAGCCCATGTTAGCTGGCGGTCAAGAATAACTCCAAGAAATTTATGCTCTTTCACAAACATAAAAGTTTGCCCATTAAGCGTGGGTTGGAAATTATTCAGCTGTCGTCTAGTGAAAGGAAGTACGGCTGTCTTTGCGTATGAAAAACTCATGCCTCTTTCTTTTAAAAATGTGTCGATACTATCAAGACCCTCTTGCAGCGTTCTTTGAATGTCTTGTATATGAGATCCAGAGGCCCATATGCAGATGTCATCTGCGTACAGCGAATACTGTAGACCAGACGGGAGTTTTAGTGGCAAGGCTGCCATGACACAGTTGAATAAAAACGGACTGAGAACACTGCCCTGCGGCACGCCTTGCGTGATGCTGTGATAATTACTCTCTCCTTCGATTGTTTCCATAAATATTTTTCTGTCTTTCAAGAAATTTAATACCCATCGCAGTGCTCGACCTTGTAGGCCAAGCTCTAACATGCCAGCAAGGATGTGTATGTGACTTACAGTGTCCAATGCTCTTTGAATGTCTAAAAATACTGCTACTGTCACATTTCCGCAACTACGTTCATGTTCGACGCATGTGGCAATGTCTAATACTGAATCCATTGTACACCTATCTTGTCGAAAACCGGTCACGTAATTGGAAAACATATTTGTGTGTTCACACCACCACTGCAGTCGGTGGTCTATCATCTTCTCCATTAGTTTGGAAAAACAGCTTATGAGACTGACAGGTCGGTAGGAGTCAAGACAAAGGGGAGCCTTTCCTGGTTTTAGTACTGGAATTACCCGGGCTAATTTCCATGAATCTGGAAGAGTCTCTCTTATCCAGATATCATTAAATATCTCCAAAAGAGCCATTCTTCCTACTGGACCTAGGCTCTTTAACATCATATACGTGACACCATCTGGGCCTGCGGTTGTCTTTGTACGGCATGACGAAAGAGCACATTTCAATTCATTTAGACTAAACTCACAGTCAAGTTGAGGATGTTGTGACATAAAGCATGCACGAACTTTATGTTCTGCTAGTGTTGTCGAACTTGTAAATTGTGGGCAAATAAACGGAATTCCTGGTCTGGATATAAGTTGACAGAATTCGTCAGCAACAGATGTTTCCGGAGTGCTTCGAGCTACGGCAAGGGCTCGGAAGGGATGGCTCTGGGTAACTGGACCACTAAAAGATCGGACAACTGACCATATTCTGGGAACTGGAGTAAACGGAGACAACGACGCGCAGTATTCTCGCCACCTTCTCGTAACTAATTTTTGTAAGCGTCAGCGCGAAGTCGACCGAACTTTCTGTGCCATCTTGTAGTCATCCAGCTTTCCACTGCGGCGGTAAGCCCGTTCTGCGCGTCTTCTAATTGCTCTTAGACATTCATATTCCCCGTCGACTGCAGCGTATTCATTTGGAACAATGACTTGCTTTGTGCAAATCTCGTAAGACTCACACAATATATTTGCAAAACTTTGAAAGCTCTGATTTTCACCCAATGAGTTACTTAAATGGTGACGAAAACATTGCCAATTAGTATATTTTGAGTAGTGCCGGGCCCGCTCACTCCGTAGGAGGCGATGTTTTACCAGGATCTGAAAATGATCACTACCGTGCGTTTCTATGTCCGTTGACCATTCAACGCCATCAAGAAGGTCTTGTGAGCAGAGCGTAACATTTATACAGCTTGAGTAACCATACCCCCGCAAGAACGTTGGAGAGCTGTCATTTAACACGATCAGATTACTTTTTTCTGCGGCAGACTCTATGATGCTTCCACGGGAATCGTTATATTCACTGCCCCAGATGACGTTATGTGTGTTGAAGTCCCCACAAACCAGCACATGTGAGTTTGCGATACCCAACACATTCACCAAGCTGTCTACTGATATTTTGCTAGCACATTGTAGATAAAGACTGATCACTGTTACGCTTGTGTTTCTAAAAGATATCTTGCATGCTACGAACTCCGGTATATTTAAATCGCTCGACTGTATTAAATAGGACGGCAGGTCTTTTCTCACGCATAACATCGCTCTGCTACTTCCAGCAATGCGCGATGATTTATATATAACATAGCTTGAAAGACGAAAGTCATCTCTTACGCCTGCCTCCTGTATACACAAAACAGGGAAGTTATGTTGAGCTAGTAGTTTGCGAAAATCAGCTGACTTATTTTCAAGGCTATTAGCATTCCATTGAAATACGAAAACATTGTTGTAACGATTATTCATTGTAAGCCTGCCGTGGAGCTGTTGATGGTTGTGGAAGCACCAACGATTCCATAGAAAGCAGTGCTTTTGCCTCTGGTAGGTTGTTTGCTTGTGGAATGGCACTTAGAATTGCACGCAGAGCTGTGAATAGCATGGGCATGATCATCTGTGCTATGGGTAAAGACGCGTAATCACCAAACGACGCTGAAGCTCCATGCGTGCTCGAAGCAGGTCGCTGAAGAGTTGACTGAGATGGTCGCTGGGATGACTGGTTTAGTTGAGGCGAATGTTAGATGAGGTTGCTGTGTCAATGGCTGAGGGCGTTGCTGAGAAGGTCGGCGAATTTCACTCGAAGCCTGGGCAAGATGAGTAGCATTCTCTGGAGGTGGATCATGCCGCTCGCTGTCAGAACGTTGTCGACCTGAGTGCTTTAGAGCTGCAGAATAGCTCATATGGACCCCTTGCTCTTTTTCTTTGTTAGGAGTTGGAGGCGCGCATCTTACAGCATCAAGGTTGGGTGCGGGCGCATTACGAGGAGGCAGCCTTCCGTATTTTAACTCATGTCTGCGTAACCTTGAGACAGCTCTGCTCTGAGGGCACCCGGAGTAGGAAGCTGTATGGTTTCCGCCACAGTTGGCACACTTTGGCTGACACACAGACTTGCACTCTGAATGGTTGTGGTCTTCTGAGCATATCTTGCAGCGACTGCGGCAGTTCTTCGATAGGTGTCCAAATCTCTGGCAGTTGTAGCATCTTAGAGCAGGGCCATGATATTCTTCTACGGGGTGACTCGTGAAACCTAAATGCACTCGTTGCTGCATTGGTTTGTCTTCTCTGAAATGGAGGATGACGGTTCTCAGAGGGCGTGATTCTACCGCTCCGTCTTCTTGGCGATTGTAGCGTGCCTGACGACGGGCAGATGTCACTCCAAAAACCTTCAGGAAGTCAATCAGTTGTTCTTCCGTATACTCAACTGGCACATGGCGTACCTTGCCAACATTCTTGGTATAAGACGCCGGAATGAATGGCTTGACTTCCAAACCAGTCACTTCGCTCATCGACAGTAGATGTCTTGCAGATGAGACTGAAGTAACGTTGACAGAGAAACTTCCATCTCTATTCACGCGGAAAGACTGCACTTTTTCTTTTGCCGCGGAGACAATTTCCGACGCAGTTCGGTTTGGATTCACTTGCCAGAAGTTGCGTCCTTCCTGTGAGGGACGAAAAACAACTGGAAATCCCTCAGGCCACTTCTTTTTATACGTTACCAAAGAGAACGGCGTTTCATCGCAGTCTATGTCTTCATTTTCACTTAGATCATAGGTAGATGTTTTGTCGTCGTCAACCCGTGGTTTCTTGGCTTCACGTTCGCTTGTCTCAGCCATATTCACTGAAGGTGCGCTGGAAGGTAGGGCAGCGTTGAAAACTAGCGTCGCCGGCTTGATGACATTAGACGCGTGTTGTGGCTCTTCCGAGTGCGGCGCCGATTCTGAGGCACTCATGCGCCTAGGAACGCGCTGTCGGACATATGGCTCGTGCCGGTGTTCTTTGCTGCCTACCACCGTGGTAGGCGTAGATTCGCTGCGGAGCGCAGCCAAACAACGCGATATTGTGCGTGATCTTTAGCACACAGGAATCCCACGGGATGTCTGCTCTCCCTGGACAACAGTGAAGTCTGAACACAGCACTGATTCTTCGAAGAAAACAGAAAATAATATCTCACCGAAGAAGCAGCGGCCGCTCGGAGGGACTTTTTCTTCTTCTTCCCTATCAACTTATTAATACATGTCACCTACAACTTGTAAGCTCACATACATAAGTAAATTTTTCCACTTCCATTAAAACGGCTTTCATAATTCATTGGAATTGCAGAGGCCTAATTCACAATCTAGGTGACATCAAAGACATCATAAATAAGTTATCACCAGTAGCATTCTGTCTTCAAGAAACGAGCTTAGGCCCCCAAAATACACATTTACTAAAGGTTTTACTGTCGTACGAAAGGACCGCGAGCACTCCAGCCGTCTATTAGGAGGTGTCACTATTGTTGTCCAAGGCGGCATACCCACTCGGAACGTTATATTAAATACTCCGTAAGAGGCAGTAGTTCTCCCCGTTTTATCATTTAAGGCTGTTACCATCTGTTTACTGTACATTCCTCCCCATTCACATTTCACTACTCGAGACCTGGAAAATTTTGTTTACCAGTTGCCGGAGCCTTTGTTTTAGTTGGAGATTTTAATGCTTGGGGCAGTGATAACACTGACGAAAGAGGCCAGCTTATTGAAGATTTCGTTTTATCGAATAGCATATATTTATATTAAACTCAGGTGCGTCAACCTATTTCTCACCTACATCACGGAATTTTAGTTGCCTGGATTTAGCCTTTTGCTCACTATGTGTTTTTACAGATTTTAAATGGGAAGACCTGAACACCTCAAATGGCAGCGATCATCTACCCGTTGTCATCAAACTCGCATCATCACTACCCATTAAAAATTTTAAACCGCGTCGCTGGAAAATACATCTTGCTGGCTGGCCGCATTTCGTGAAACATGCAAAACTCGAGGAAGTATTTTCAAGTGAACTAAGCGTAAACGAAATTAATGAAAAGTTCACTGCGGTTTTAATTTCGGCGGCAGAAAAGTCAATACCGCAAACCTCTAGCCTTGTGCGCAAAAAATCTATCCCTGGTGGACTCATGAGTGTACACAAGCAAAAAAGCATCAAGATAGGGCCTGGGGAATCTTGCGAAGATACATGACCTATGCCAACCTCTTATGCTTTAAACAGGCTAAAGCCAAAGCACGATTTATTCGAAGGCAGGCGGAAGAATCATCGTGGAAGAAATATATATCCTCATCCAAGAGTTCAGTCACATATAAGCGAATGTAGGAACAGGTGGCAAAGTTTCGGGGAAATTACTGATCGACGATTACCTGATTGACGACGTGGATGTGATCCATTGGAGAGTACCCTTCCTAAAACCTGCCTGTTCCCTTAGTTGACTGAAGTCCAGTGGTGCCCTTATTCTATTGGAGATTATCCAGGTGAATATTTTGTATAATACTGGAAGTAAGCTAATGGGCCTGTATTTTTTCAATTCTTTAACGCCTCCTTTTTTGAGGATTAGTGTAATGTTCGCATTCTTCCAGTTCTCTGGGACTCTTGAAGTCGATAGGCAGTTCGTATAAAGGGCCGTTAGTTTTTCAAGCATTATGTCTCCACCATATTTGATTAAATCTATTGGTAGTCCATCTTCTCCTGCCGCTGTTCCCTGTTTCATGGCTTGCAAAGCCCTTCTGACCTCATCGCTAGTTATAGTAAGTTTCTGTATCCTGTTCATTACTATTTAGAATGGAGGTATCCTGACTCCTCTGGGTACTGTACAGGTCAGTATAAAATTATTCCGCTGCTTTTACTATATCTTCGAGATTGCTGACCATATTACATTGCTTATCTTTCAGTGCATACATCTTGGTTTGTCCTATGCCAAGTTTCTTTCTCACTGATTTCAGGCTGCGTCCATTTTTTACGGCTTCTTCAGTCTTTCTCACGTTATAGTTTCGAATATCACTTATTTTCGCCTTGTTGATCAGTTTTGACAGTTCCGCAAATTGTATCTGATCTCTTCAGTTGGACACTTTCATTTTTTGTCGTTTCTTTATTAGGTCCTTTGTTACTTGGGAGAGCTTGCCTACTGGTTGCCTTGGTGCCTTGCCTCCCACTTCAATTGGTTCCTCTGAAGCCAGCCTAGTTACGGTTTCAGTCATTACCTCTATGTCATCTTCATCTCCCTGTTCTAAGGCTACATATTCGTTTGCAAGTACCAGCCTGAATTTGTATGCTTTTACCCTTACTGCCTCTAGGTTGACCTGTTTCTTCTTGGCCAATGTTACTCTTTCTCTCGTCCAATTAAGGTGAATCCTAGCCCTCACTAACCTATGATCACTGAACTTTACCCTCACTATCACTTCTACATCCTGCACTATGCTGGAATCGGCAGAAAGTTTGAAATCAATTTCATTTCTTGTTTCACCATTAGGGCTTTTCCAGGTCCACTTTCTGTTGCTACGCTTCCTGAAAAACGTGTTCATTATTCGCAGCTTATTCCTTTCTGCGAATTCTACCAGCATTTATCCTCTAGCGTTCCTAGAATCGACGCCGTAATTGCTGCAGTTGTTTCTTATAATTAAATTAACACGGTAATTAAGAAGCCATGGTTTTAAATGCGAATCATACAATGAAAGCTGTTATATGGAATTTTTATGAAGGGACACTTTCACTTAAAAGGATTCTAAAGCAGTACACTAAATCCGTTTAGACGGATAAAGCGTTCTTTGAAAAATCTGTTGTCATTAATTTCAAAATAATAGCTTGATTATTAGAAAAGTAAATGAATGTAAACGTTTCAGTTATTGAATTTCGCGCCGAATCTCCCACACTGGTGCGTCTCTGTGACGTCACGGATTTCAACGTAGTTTCTCATATTTAGGCCGCGTTGGCACAGCAAAAGTTCCCGAAACTCACCATGTTCAATCTTTCGCTCCATTAGAATACAATGCCGTCTGTCTTTACCGCTAAAGAATGACCTAGGCCCTGAAGGACGCTCTCAAAATTCGTGACGTCACAGAGAGCTTTTGCGGCAACTTGAAGATGGCGAAGATTAAGTGGTTGTACTGATTAAATGTAGTGGCATGCCTGCTGCTAATTATTTCGAAACTGAAACATTCCAGATATCATGCACTGTTTCAAGTACAAGGTATCACTAGGCTTTAGACATGGAGATCTCATAAAAACTGCTTAAATGCATCAGAAGCAAGAAGAAAGAAGAATACAAAAGCTACACTTCAGCGCATGCAGAAAGTGTTCATTCGGGTTGTCTATGCAAGCCACTTTTGTCCCTACAAAACTGACTCAGAGCTCGGGCATTGTTTTCTAATAAAATGACACCTTAAAACAAATGTGGACGAACTTGAGCCATTACATATTTTTGCACTCAGACCAGCACATTATTTGTAATTGACAATATGTGCAAACCTTATTACGCTCATATGCAGGATGTCCGCCAACCTTCCACTAGTGCCCCCATCGAGTGAGGAGGGAAGCGCTGCGGACATCTTAACGAAGATGTGTCAGTATTCTGATCTGGCAATGCTTGAAGTACCGTCACTGTGAGGTGACGAGTCACAAGCGCCAGCATCGACTAATGTGTTTGGCGTCGCACGATTCTGTGGAGTCTCGAGACATTTTGGAATCTCTTGAATCACCGGTGCTTCAAAAAGTGCTGGTTCCTTAGGCTTCCGAGGCACACTACAGCAGGCCGTAGTCATAAGCATCGCTGGCTTGAGCAGGCAGTCACAAGCCGGACACGTTGGGAAGCATTGCTTCTGAAGCCAAACAACGTCAAGAGGGAGGAAAGTGAAAAAGAAAGATGAGAGTCAGTTAATATTGGAGGAATTAGGCAATGTTTCAAGTGCAATCGAAAGATGCAAACCACAGGACGACCTCGAACTTTTGCTGTCTCTCTGCTCAAACACATGAGAGGGGTCAGTGATGATAAGCATCTCGGTATGAAAATTAAATTGATGCAAGTAGTAAAGTAATTCAAAGATTAATGTTTTTTAATGTATACCCTTTCAAGTTTCAATTTTATTGCTTCATTCATTAGTGGTACATATATGCAGTAGAAGTTATACAGAAAGAGGTCCCACAGTTAGAAACTGCAGCGGGACCTCTTGTTCTTAGTTACCTAATAATATATAAATAAAAAGGCGTCAGTTGCAGTTATAAACAAAGAACGGATTACACAATTTCTACAGTGTTAAAGTAATAAAACCTATGGCAACACATCACAACATAACAAAAAATTTACATAGTAAGCAACATAAAAAATACTTCAAAGAATAGATGCAGTTTACAAGGTATTGATGTAAGCTCTCAGTGAACGTTGGTATGACGATAATGTAGGTGAGGATTTCACGTGAGCAGGTAAATTATTCCACATTTTCACACTAGCAAAACCAACAGTTAGTTTGCCATAGTTGCTGCGTGATTTTGGAAGTAAAATGTTATTTTGTAAAGAGAACCTGGTAGTGTTAGGATTTGCAAGACCATTCCTGCCAATGATATAATGTAATTGTGGGTGCTTAAGAAGGCGGTAAATAACGATGCTGTGGTTGTACCAGATAATTCTATTTATTGTGAGGATACTTAACTCAGTGAAGACTGGGGTAACCTGAGCGTTATAAGGAGCTGAAGCGATGATACGGACAGCGTTATTTTCAATGTGCCGCAAGGGAGCTATATGACAGCGATATGTAAGACCCCAAGAACAGATACAGTAATTTAAATGGCTATAAATGAAGGCATAATACAATGTCAGGAGAGTGTGCTTTTGAAAGTACTGTCTGGCCTTTAAAAGCACCCTGATACCATAGGCAGCTTTCTTTTTTATGAAGCTGAGATGCAAATTAAACTTTAGAAAGGAGTCTAATTGAACACCTTAAATTGAGCACTCATTAGATGGTAATATTGGATGAGAAGCTATGTACAGTGGTGGAAGGTTAGGTCGAGGTTTACTGTGTCAACTAAAAACCATAAACTTTGTTTTCTGCGGGTTAATTAGTAATTTATTTTTTTGCACCAACTACTGACATTATTTAGTTCATCATTTAAACGCTCAGTTAGCGTAAAGATGTCGTTATGGAAGGCGTAAATAGTGGAGTCGTCCGCGTACAAAAGACATTCTGTAGAAGTTAGGCAGTGTGGGAAATCGTTAATGAAGATTAGAAATAAGAGGGGACCGAGTATGGACCCCTGTGGAACGCCAGTATTAATTATTTTTGTGTCAGACAGCACTCCTGAAATGCAAACCTGTCGCTGTCTGTCGTGTAAATAGCTTCGCAGTAGCTCCAAAGATGGACCTGTTATGCCATATGCGCTGAGTTTAGTAAAGAGAATGTTGTGATTAAGGGAATCGAATGCTTTCGAGTAATCGATAACTACAGATCCTAAGAATCTGCCCCCATCAATTTCCGCTTTGATCTTGTCAGTGAGGGTGATTAAAGCTAGGTTAGTAAAATATCCAGCACGAAAACAAAACTGTCTTGGTGTTAATATTTGGAACTTGCCCAAGTAGTTAGATAGGCGCTGTGCTATTAGTTTTTCTATTGCTTTACTGAAACACGGCAAGATGGATATGGGCCTGTAGTTTGCTAGTAAGGTGACGTCTCCTTTTTTGGGCGCGGGAATTAGTTTTGATCTTTTCAAGTCACTAGGAAAAACGGCAGTTTTAAAGATTAAATTGACAACGTGACTGGAAGCTTCACATATGCTGTCAACAATATCTTTGATATGATACGAGCATATGGAATCTAAACCAGGACTGCAATGTTTAAGATTCATAATTGCTGCGCGAACTTCACTGGGTGAAGTTGGGAAGACATAAAATGATTGTGACAAGCGCGACATGCGAGTGTCATTACCGCCAGGGATATCAGGCACAGTAGCAAAAAAGTTGCTGAATGCGCATGCAATATCCTCAGGGTTTGTAAGTAGGCAGTCTTTTTCTTGAATTTTCGTTATTCTATTCCTAGTAGGATTCTTATTCAGAAACGCATTAAGTATCTGCCATTGTTTCCGGGAATCGTTCCCGGTTTGATTTATTACATTTTCATAGTAAGTTTTCTTCGCTTCTTTAAGTAGATATGTCAGTAAGGTGCGAAACTTCTTGTACCGAAGCTTAAGAGATTGGTTAAATGGTCTATTTTTGAATTTACGATACAGATTTTCTTTCTTGCGCATGGTCTTGAACAATCCTGGTGTAAGCCAGGGGTTTTAAAGGGAGGCAAAATGTTTACGGCACTTAACTATTGTTGTTGCTGAGGATATACAAGCTTTAATTAGGCCAGATAACTTATTATAAGAGGCTTCAGCGTCATTTAATGATGTTACGCGCGACCAATCTGAACTGTTAACTAGCTCCATGGAATGTTCTTTGTCAAACCTGGGTTTCGTGTACAGAGTTTCCAAGGCGTGATTAAGACGTGGGAAACAGAGCACAATTGGAAAGTGGTTGGTTATGTTGCTTCGTACGATAAAAGCCTTAGGGGAATAAAGCAGGTTTGTTAGTGCATGATCGATGAGAGTACTCGAGTTAGAGACGCACCTAGTAGGTAGTTGTAACAAAGACTCGATACCGTATCCATGACAGATGCTAATGTATTCTCTGCTGTAAGCGCAGTCCTCATCCAGAAGATCGTTATTTATGTCTCCCATGATAACCATCTCCTTGTTTTCATTCGAAACAGTGTGCCAAATTTCATCTAGGGCGCAGCAAAACGTGTGTATACCTTTTGTATAATAAATCCAAGAGACAATGAAACAAAGGACATCATTGAGGAATTTAATTACTTCATATTGAAATGGTGAAATAAGGAGCAAAATGAAAGTGGATGAAAAGATAACTTCCCATTGATGGGAGACGAACCCACAACCTTTGAATTATGCTTGTATTGCTTTACTAATAGAGCTGCAGTAATGGTTACCCCTCTGCAAACTTTCTTGAGCATATATGTGCATGTACAAGGTCTCGCCCTGGTAGTGTTAGCCAGTGCTACTTGTGCAACAACATTCGTAGCCTAATCTAGTACACGTAAACATTCTAGTAAATTGATGGTGGAATGACCTCCACTGTAGGTCGATTTGTTTTGGGTTTAGCTCCCTCCAGTTGCAAGTTTACATTTTGTCCACTTTCATTTCCCTTCTCCTTGTGACCTCGACATTAGAAATAAAACTAAACTAAATCTTCCTCTATGCTTTACTACGTTTTCTTGTCTATTGGTGTCATATCAAAGCCCGTCAGTTATTCTTTGTTCAGCTTACATTGTGTTGTATTTGTATTTTTGTGCGTAATTATTTAAGAATTTCTTAAAGTTGGTATCTATGGGCCTGGTTGGTTGGCCATTGCTGCTGTAGAGATGTGCGAACATGTTTTAGCAACACACCTATGAGAGAGAAACAAGCACTGACTTGCAACTAAAGGTTTGTCGTTACAAGACAGGTGTTCATCGCTTTCATCTGTCCTTACTCATTGAACCTGTCTTGCAGCAATGAACCTTTTTGAGTTCACCACCTGTGCATGTAGAGTTCGTGCATGCATCTACGTGTGTCTGTACATGCCTGTAAAGAAAAAGAAATGAAATGGACCTTCAACCAGCACCACCGGAAATTTCGGTGATATGCTGCAAGTTGTAAAGCATTGTTTCGGGGTGTTCTAGCACCGCAAGCATTTTTCAGATTGTTTTATTATTAGAAGAGATAGCATAAAGTGCAAAAGTCTTACCACCATTTAGCCAGAAAGCGAGGTTCACTGCCAACATAGACAACCACGAGCCACATTTCTTGTTTTTTTTTTTTTTTTTTTTTTTTTTTGCTGTTGCATGGCCCACTTCCAGAGTTGGTTTCGCATGTTCTGCGTTGTAAGTTTGGCCAGTCTTTGTACGTAATCAGGGACATTGAAGGCAATGCACAAGTGAGGCATTTGTACATATGACCTTGTTTCTCTGGCAGGTAGCAGGGCTACTTGACAGGAGCCGTGAAGAGCATGTGAGCTTTAAAAAATTCTTGAGCTTAAAAAATATTTAAGAAATTTCTGTTGCTGTCATGCTGTGCAGCAGTTTAATACTTTGCAGACACGATCATCACAATATGACTTGCACACCATTGCAAAGTCTAGCCGTCTCAATCCCCACACGGTAAGCAAAGGCAACGTCTTTTATGTCTTTCCCGGATGCCAATTAGCTGGAATGCAAGTTGGGAAAAATTAGTACCCATGTCTCAAATGTTGTTTGCACATTATGATGACATGAGTTTCTCGACAATGATTTCCATGGTGGTGGGGGCACTTCTTGGGTGACATACGATCAAAATTCATTTGTGTAGCTTAGTTAC
Organism: Dermacentor andersoni; assembly: GCF_023375885.2. Classification (NCBI taxonomy): domain Eukaryota; kingdom Metazoa; phylum Arthropoda; class Arachnida; order Ixodida; family Ixodidae; genus Dermacentor; species Dermacentor andersoni. The sequence goes on along the minus strand of NC_092814.1, from coordinate 111,307,778 downwards.
CACCTTTGTTTAATGCTACATGTGCAAGCATTCCTCAGTGCATGTCTTACAAGTTGCGCAAGGTCAAAAGCACTGAGGTAGCTTTTGTGCGATGCCACTCGATGGCAATGTTTTTGATTAAGTTTACCATAACTGCTACACTGGTGATGCATTAAGTGCAAACTTTCAGTCTCTGTGATCATGTGATAATTTTGTTGCAGGTTTATTTTTTTCACGCGCATTGTCAGTAGCTTCATTACTATTTCTCTTGTTTTGTATCAGTTTTTTGTGTCCCATCCTTTATGTTTTTATGAGTTAATAAATATTTAGTTGTGTATAATGAACTAGAATATGTATTAGTATTTTTTATACATGCTCATTATCAGTTGCCTCGTTCTTTCTTTTGTTTTGCTTCAATGTTTTGTGACTTCTCCCTGCTTTGGCTGCCAGAAGGCGGCGGGCAGTATTATGTAAATAAATAAACTAAAGTAAATGATACATTAAATGACAAAGAAACGGTTTTCTTTTGTATTCCTCCAATCGCACGTTATTACTGTTGGGGTAACTATCCTTTACCAACCTCAATGCCATAGCAAGTCGTTCTCCATCCTCCAGGGGTTTCTCGAATGTGGTGCTGCAGTGTGAGGTCCTCTGCGACAAAGCTCAATAGCTCGCCAAAGAGCTGCGGCATCATGCGAAAGAACTTCTAGAAAAATCCGTGGTCATCCTGACGCATCTGTAAAAAATGGTGCATTATTACTTGACAGAAGTCCCTAGCTCTACCCACAAACGCGCACAGGTATCAGGAGCTGAACACTTTTCCCTGACACACACGAATAGTCACTAGACATGATTAACTTTATCCCCTGCTTTGTTTATATGCTTGAATACAAGCCCGGTGTCGGCAAAACAGAAGAGCTAGTCAACGTTATATTAAACAAAATCCGTGCGGTCACTGCGAAAAAACTTCCGAAAGCAGTCGCACAGCATTTTAACCCGCCAAATCACAATTTAATTACATTACACTTCATATTCTACAAACACACTTCCGAGAGACAGAAATTATAGGAACTCGTATCTCGTCCGCAAGCTTCATATATGACAACCAACACGTATAAAAAGGTGTTCGTGAATCCATGTGTTACACTAATGGCACAAATATAACTACCAGTCCTTGACTTTTTTGTAGGGGTGTGCTAATACTGAATAGTAGAGTTAGAATCGAATATCGCATCAAATGAAGAAAAAGAATAAGGAGGATATCGAATAAAATATCGAATATAGTAGGACATTTATTACAAAACTTAATTCTTACAAATTTTGTGCGAGAGGGTGCTACACAAGCTCTATATAAACAGTACGGTCGATTGTTAATAATGAAGGGAGCTCCAAATTAGTATTCCAGCACTGGTTACACCTCTGTTCTAGTAGATGAAGGTTTGGAAAATACTTCCTTTATTAACAGATTGTCTGTTGAACAGAATCAAGTGCTTCTTCCCCTCCGAATCTGAAGAATTAGTGACGGTATGTTGTACTGCATACACAGGTTAGACAGACGGCTGTTGAAACGGCGTGAAGTATCGTCACCGCGTACACAATATACGATCTGTGTGCATCCGGCAGCTAATCAGCCCGACCTTCGCTTATGCTTTCGCGCTTTCCGAAGTACACCCTGCTCTTGTCGTTCCCTCTGTTGGCGTTCGTCACGTTATCGTTTTGATCGGTGCTGTCAACCTGGACGGACCTTGTACCGACGACGCGGTGCCGTTCTGCGAATTGTGGCGTTCGCGCGCTGAGAGTACGATCCCAGCATTACTATTTTAACCCTTTATCTTATGTCTCCTATATGTGCGCACTTAAAAACGCTGATAAGTAATTGCTGTAATTCCAAACACCGGCTCCTAGTTCTACCACTGTAGATCATCGAAAGGAAAGAAGTAACTCACAGCCGTAAAGTCCTTCTTTACGCCGTTGAAAGACGGGCCGGATCCACCAACGTCGCTGCAGACGCTTTCTGCGCTCCCGCCGTCTTTGCAAGAGCAGCAGCAGCAAAAGCTTCTTTCTCATGCGGTACAGTGCGGGCAGAGAACGCTGAAGCCGGCGAAGCAAGCGGCTAAGCAAAAGCTCAACCGCAACGTCGTGCGAGGTCGCGCGCAGATGTCAACTGCAGTCGTGGGCAAGCAGACGCTATTGCGCGTGATGTTGGTCATTGGTGTTGCTTTGCTTGCCATAAGGATGTGTAGATATAAAAGGCGCGCATTTCTCGACTTGAAAACAATATACTAGCTCTAACATTGATAAATTAAATATAAAACGCCAGCCATAATGAAATTAAGGATAAACTTTTCTCAAACCCAAAGACGGAACGTTCCCGCCGTCGCTGGTCCGTTGGTCTGTCAGCCCTGTGCTACGCGCAGTGAAGCGCACATAAAAAAAAAAAAAAAATTGGGGTTTTACGTGCCAAAACCACTTTCTGATCATGAGGCACGCCGTAGTGGATGACTCCGGGAATTTCGACCACCAGTGTTGTTTAACGCACGGGTGTTTTCGCCCCCATCGAAATGCGGCCGCCGTGGCCGGGGTTCGATCCCGCGACCTCGTGTTGAGCAGCCCAACACCGTAGCCACTGAACAACCACGGCAGGTAGGGTGCCCGTATCGTGTGGCTGGCCGCCCTTCCCTTCGTCACCCGCGTACGCACTCGGAGACGCGTACGCGTATCCCATGCTACGTGTGGTTGGGCCTTTATAAGCGCTTACCGTAAAAACCGGACTATAGGTCGGACCAGAATATAGGTCGATCCCCCAACTAACGAATTCTAAAAACGAAAAAAATCTTTTTCAATGGCAAAAGTACCGGAAGACATGACACCCTTACCTTGAAACAAATACGACTCCGCGGGTTGCACAATGGTGACAGTATTTATTTAAACGCTGCTCGCATGTGCACCTGGCCAAGTTTTTGACAGTATCGCGCGACCATCGACCCGCGTGCTTGTCAGCACCTTATTAACGGCGCTGAGCGGCGAAACAAACGAGATACGCGCATGTGTGCACATGCCCTTACTTTCGCTATTTCGCCGCTCCGTGCCGTGATGATAAGGTGCTGACAAACACGCGGGTCGATGGTCGCGCGATACTGTTAAAAATTGGCCGGGTGTACAGTACACGCAAGAAGTGCGCAAGCGCTACTCCGAATCAGAGCAACGCCTTTGATCAGAGTCGTCCGAACTAGAGTCGGATGACGAGTGCTTCTCGCTGCCCAGTCCATAGGCGCGCGCGATCTCTATGTATACCGCTTTCGAACGGATGCATTCGGCAGTCACAGGCAGCGATCTTACACGCAGCTCCCGGACGGACTCCGCAACCTTGCCTTCCAGTTCTGCGGTCCGCTGCGATCCGCCCACGAAATGACGTTTTCTTTGGGTTGCTGCAAGTTGTAGTACGCTGCTGTTGCTTCCGCCACACTACCGAATGCTCTTTTCGGATACTCCAAGTTCGCGCTGTGCCGCCAGGTTTCCGTGGGCTTCCACGTACTCAATTGCCTTTTTCTTGAAGGCGACGGTGAGTTGACGTCGGCTTCCGCTCATTCTCAAACAAAATGTGAAAACGCAGCCTTTAACCAATATAACTTTGCGACAATGGAAACGCAAAATGCCGGTGCCACAATGTCGCCACGCCGCGCTGCTGCTGATGGCGATAACCACGGAGGAAGGAAACTAAGGAGAGGCCCTACCCCCTCCGCGCGCTAGGAGAAAAGTGTGGCGGAAATGACGTAGTGGGTTCTCATTTTTTTGCTGCTTTTTTATTTATTTTTTTGTTCTATGGCCACGCCTTTTGGGCCACAATGGCGGCGTTGTTATGGTTTTGAGCGCTCACACGTGTTGCTCTGGTAGGTTTCGGGCCGTGGCAAAGGCGCTGAGTGGGCGGGTTTGCGTTAGTCACCGTGTCTTGTTGCGCTGTGTTACCTGCACCGTGCTCTGCCAGATGTTGCGCGAGCGCGCGCGACACCACGCGCAGCGCGGCGTGGTTTCGCGAAAGATGTAAACAAGAGAGGAGGGTGGCCCAAAAGGCGGAGCATCGCCATGAGCAACGCCAAATTCCGGCTTCACTTTTGCTTCACAAAGAGTGACGTCAGGGCCTCTCCTTAGTTTCCTTCCTCCGTGGCGATAACGAAGGCGGCTGTTTACTTCATCCACCCATTGTGGCAAGACTTCCGTAGTTTTTCCGCCAATGTCCGGTATATAAGACGAGGGTCGACTTTTCGCGATGGTTTTTGAAAAAAAGTTCGACCTAAATTCCTGTTTTTACGTGGGTGAAATGTTTTCGATTGATGTTTTCGACATGCATTAACGTTCTTTCTGCTGAATCGGTGTGTGTTTCCGTATACGTTGTCCACACGCAGGAAATATTCGCGCCATTTTGCTTCAGAACGCTTAATTTTATTTTACGCCTAATGGTAGGTCTGTTGTGACTATATCTTCTTTTGTGTTCCCTTGCTTGGTCTTCTGGGGCGTGCTTCCGTGAGCGACCACATCTCACAACTGTCGCTGAGGTAGACGCTTAGCAGTGCATCGCAGTAGACACAAAACCGATGAAATCCGAAGAGCAAGTGACGCGCGGGAGATAGTGACGGAGGCAGTGACGTGCGGTGTGCAGTCACGTACGTGCTAGGCATAACTTTGTCAACCATAATCATGGAGCCGGCGTGCCATCGGGGAAGTGGGCTACTCTCGCACCCGGAGACCAAAATTTACCTTATGTCCTTTTATAAGGCATTAATTTACTTCGTTTACAGAGATCTGCCTGAATAATTTGCCGTCAATCCGAACATTTTTTGACGTATTCTTACTCTTCGCGCCGTCGGCCATTTTTGGTACCATCTTTCGGCCACGCCACCGACAACAACGCTGCATTTTCGCGTAATGGGGCATATAATGTTTTCGCATTAAAACACGCTCAATCGCGAACCGAATTTTGTCGCTTTCCGAGAAGATGCTAACAACAGCATGGCTATCACAAATTCTTACCGAAAACTAATTACCTTATCTGCCCGACCTCTGCATGCCTATTATCTTCATTCATGCTGTTTTTTTTTTACAGTAGAAAATCTTGTCGTATTCAATAAGTGCTGTCTCAAGAGACAAAGGTTTAATGATAAGAAATGTTTAGTAGCATGTCTCTGGTCCGATATTCCACAACTGGGGTAAAGGGCTATGAAGAGCCAGGTAAAGAAACTGGGGACAATGAGGTGACAAAGGTGCATGCACGGCAGAGCCTGAAGTATTTGAACAGCCGGAAAGCCGTTAAAATACTTCATTCGGAAGGCTCGTAAGATGACGAAGCTTCATGTACGCGTTGTAAGGGCTCCACTTCTGCACTGCGATCTCGTGACAGCAGAGAAAGCCACAAAGCAGAGTCGTCTCCGAACCACGTGATTCAGCTGAAGGTGGCTTCCGAGGTGATAAAGAACGCTTCACAACAACATATTTGCTGTTCGTCAGAATTCAAGGGGACGGAATGATTGCACAAAAGCTTGTTATGAATCTTCAGGCAGTACCAGCCATATTGTTCAACGCTGCGCCTTGACAGTGTTTTTGTGAGTGCAGTCTGCGGCGACATACTGCGGTTGCTGTCTACCTACGAGTAAAGCGGTTTCATAGGCCAAAAACACGTCAAAAACACATTCCTCCAAAAGCGAGGAATATGTATAGGCTTGGCTGTAGCTCCGATTCTTTGTGACGTGTTTTTGGCCTATGTCGGGACGCGCATCCACTCGCATGTGCAGGATCCTCGCGTTGTTAAAATATGACGGTATGTAGATGATTTTCTCGCAATTTTAAGAAATGTTTTAAACGATGATCTGGAGGCTGTTGTTCATGAAACTATTAAGATGTTCTCATCCGACAGTGCAGGGCTTGTCTTCACTTGAGAAACTTCAAAGAATTGCCAACTACAGTTCCTGGACCTATTGTTGCTATTTAGGGATGACCATACATGCTGGCAATATAGCCCGAGGTCTAAGAAGGGGCTACTGCCTTTTAACAGTGCCCATTCCAAACTTGTCAAAAGATGAATTGTAATGAATTGCCTTCAATCAGCCCTAACGAAGACATGTTTCCACGTAATGAGCGAAAGCTTCGGCCTCTAGATGACGCGGCTGAAAGAAGCCGCATACCCATCGGTTTTAGTTACTGGGGTTTGAGAAGCGTTGCTTCGAAAGATTAAGAACCCTAATCTAAAGAAGTAAGCATGGTAAGCAAGAAAGATCGGTGCACCGATATACGGTGATTCCGTATATTCATAAACTGTCGCACAGCATCAAGAAGATTGATTCGAAGCATGAGGTTCCGATGGTGTTTTCAGCGCCGTGTAAGTTGTGAAAAATGTGTGCCATGACAAACAAAGTGAAGTTGCCGCAATGCACTACTCAGCGCAGAAATAAATTCACAGACTGTATGGAAAATGTTGTTTATGAAATTCTTCGGTATATATGAAATTCCGCCGGTATATATGCCAAACGGGGACATGTTTCAAAGAGCGGGCCAGGGAGCATAACCTTAATGTTCGTAATAAGACACATGGCTTTCTGGCTGAACATTGCAAGCTGTGCGGTTGCAAGCCAAAGTTTCACGACACTAAGTTTCTGAGGAAAGCAAGGGACAGGACCGAGCGAGAAATCGTAGAAGCTTTTTTTTATTTTTATTAAAAGAACAGCCGACAACTGCGTCAGCAAGCCATCCATACTTTTGAATGACGCTGAGATCGAGTTTCTTGAAGGTTTTGCTTAAGTCCTAAATGTTTCAGCCCATTTTAAAGGTGTTTTCTTTTCGTCACAGAAGCCTGCTCAAGCCAAGTTTGTGGATACCTTGTTATGTGCGCGTGTTCCTTGTCCCTCGTTTTCATTATCATTTTTTTCCTCATAGTGACTTCGCCTTAGCCCTAAGCAATGAGATACGTGGCGATTGGAAACTATGTTCGTTGAACATATCTTGTTCTTACTATTTCTGTGGATTTAGCAATGTGTTCTTAAACGTTTGCGGTATCTTCTTTTTGGCTGATCATGTGTGACCATATCTGTGTTAACTGCGGTGTTACATCGCAAGCCTTTTGCGTATAAATATGCCGGTTATGACGTAAGTTTTCGCGTCAATTGGGGTGGATATGTGCAGATAACGTGCGAGAAACTTACTATGCAAGTAAGCGGCGCTACTCCCTTTGAAAGCGCGTTGCCAGGGTTCTTTTTTCGGGGAGGGGGGGATCAATTTTAATTTGGGTGAGGGGGGATGCTAAAGTGCCATGATTCTCTGTTAAGTTTCCCATGCTTGGTTGATAATAAAGCAACTATTACCTTATTTCGGAATACTGTCAATCCCTTCTTTGGATTTTTACAGGAGAAGGCAAAACATACAAATACAGATTCAGTGCTAATATATATATATATATATATATATATATATATATGTTTTTTAACAGTAAAACATAAAGGCAAAACATGCAGTACACAGGACAATAAAAACTGATGATGGCACTTGAATACAATAAATACACTGAGAGGAACACTGTAATATAAGATTATGAACAAGGTTATGCTGAGAGGAATGTAAGCACAGGGTTCTCGGCGAGGGTAATGAATTTGTCTATGGTGCGCTGGGCCGTGACTGATGGATGCAAGCGATTCCAATCTCGGACAACTTGTGGAAAAAAAAAAGAATATCGGAAAGTATTACTGTGACAGAAATACTCTTCAAGGGTGAGTGCATGCTTGTGACGTGTTAGTCTTGTAGTGTTTATACGAACAAAGTCTGTGGGAGACATCTTTAATGCATTATTAAGCAGTAAATACAAAACTTTAGACGGTGTAATTTAGCACGGCTGGACAACGTGTGAAGCCCAGCCGTGCGTAAAAGATCTGTGGCTGAATACATGCGTCCATAGCAGTTGAAGATAAAGCGCATGGCTTCTCTTTGGACCATTTAGAGTGTTTTAACGTTGTTTTTAGGGGGGGGGGGGGGAACCAAGTTATGTTAGCGTATTCTAAGACCGGACGGATAAAGGTGACGTAAGCTAGAAGTTTGGTATCACATGTAGAATGACGAAGGGCCGTTTTAAGAAAAAATAACTTGTTCATTGCTTTGCTAGCTATGCTTTGAACATGCGTAGTCCAGTTTAAGTCAGAAGTGATGACTACACCCAAGTATCGATATTCAGTCACACTACTGATATTCATGTTATTGCAAGAGTATACATAATCTAATATACACTTTTTCCTTGTAATGGACACAGACACCGTTTTTTCGAAATTAATTACCATCTGCCATTTATTACACCACTCTACTATTTTTCCTAGAGCATTGTTAAGTTTTTCCTGGTCATTAGAGTATTTTATTTCTTGGTATAGCACGCAGTAATCCGCGAATAGTCGCATTTTTACATCAGTTTCATTTGATATGTCGTTACTAAAAACTAGAAACAACAGCGGGGCTAAAACTGTACCTTGAGGTACTCCTGAAAGAACAGGTACTAACTTGGAGGCATCATGGTCGTATTGCACAAATGGATAACGATCAGAGAGGTAAGTATAAATCCATCGTACCAGTGGATGGATGGATGGATGGAAAACTTTATTTGGTCCTGCAAGTAGCGATAATTAACCACTAAGCGGGCCGCTCCCACGTCCATCGTACCAGTGGTCCATCGCCAAATATCGTTTTAATTTTAAAGTGGAGTTTAGTATGAGAGACTCGGTCAAAAGCCTTCGATAGATCCAGGAAAAGGGCATCGATTTGCGACTGATTGTCGAGGCTTTGTGCAAAATCATGCATAATTTCTACTAGTTGCGTAGCGGTTGACAAGCCACTACGAAATTCATGTTGGTTTCTGTGGAGTATGTTACTGACTTCGACAAAATTTGTCAGAAATTTCAAAATGATGTGCTCCAGTAATTTGCAGCATGTACACGTCAGTGATATTGGTCGATAATTAGCTGCCGATAAAACATTGCCAGATTTATGCACCGGAATCATTTTCGCTATTTTCCACTCAGCAGGAATTAAGGCTACACTCATCGATTGATTTTTGATATATCAGGCAGAGGGATTTACTTATAGGTTCGGCATACCACTTGAGAAATTTGTTCGGGATTCCATCTGGTCCTTCACATTTATTATCATCCATGTTTAACAACATCATAAGCACTCCCGCCTCGGATATTTATGGAGTACGTGTCGGCATGGGTCTTACATTCGAATTCGAGGGCAAGGTCAGAGCAGTCATTGTCATGTGTGAACACTGACTGAGAGTGTTAAAGGTGTCAGCGTCAATTCCTTCGGTGGATTTTGTATTGCTGTTTGTGTGTTGGGAACTTAGGTATCTCCAGAATTAGCTGGGTGCTGTTTTAATGAAACCATTAAGTGTGCTATTACAATAAGTCAGTTTAGCAGTCTTAATTTTACTTTTTAATAGGCTAGTTAGAGAGTGAAGGCGAGTAAGGTAGTTTGGAACCGGGCGTATTTTGTTTGATTTTCTCAGTCTTTTGATTTTACGCTTGAGGTGAATAGCATCGCGTGTTATCCATGGATTCTTTTTCTTTGTGCATTTTGTTAGTGGGAATGAAATTGTCAATGCAGTGCCTGACATTAACCTTAAAACATGCCCATAACTGATTAATTGTTGACGAATCATCCATACACAGTTCAAGAAAATTGGCGTATTCATGAACAAGATATGTTGTAATGGCTGCGTCATTTGCCTTTCCAAATGCTAATATCGGCGAACAATTTTTTTGACAGCCATAGGAACAGTGAAAGGCAGAGTGCACAACACGAGCATATGGTCTGACAAACGCTCTAGTATTTCAGTGTCTATTGCGGTTGATGAAAAATAATCACTAACGAAAATCAAATCGAGTATCGAGCTGGACGACCCTTGAATGCGAGTAGGTGTGTGGACAAGTTGATTCAAGTTAAATGCAAATATAATGTCCGAGAGAACATTATTATAAAGTGATCTCGGGATTCGAGAGCTCCAGTCTGATTCCGAAATATTAAAGTCCCCAGCCAAAATAATTTTGTCACCTTATCTGTGCTGGTGCATGTAATCGAGTAAGGGAACCAGGTACTCTGGATCAGCGTTTGGTGGCCTATGGACAGCGCCTACGTGCAGGACGTATCCTATGTTTAGTTTGCACCGAATACTTTCGACGTTCGGTACATCAGGCATAGGCACGAAAGATAAATCATCCTTCAAGATAATAGCCACACCCCCGCCTCTCGGTGCTCTATCTTTGCGCAGAATAGCATAACCTGGCGGAAAAACTTCATTATCTGAGACGTTAGAGTGAAGCCACGTTTCGGATATAGTGACCACATCCGGACTCAGTGCTATCAATAAAGATTCCAGACTTTCCACTTTGTTGACAAGACTTCGCGCGTTTAAGTTCAGAAGGGTTACTTTTGATAACATCGCGTTGTTCTGCGGTCTGAGCTGGATTTTTCGTCGTTTTTTGGTTTTATCTCAACCATATCGTCGCTATCTGCGTCCTATGTAAAAAGGCGGTCAGCTATGCGAACTTTATCGTAAGTTAACATTACCTTCTCTTTCCTGTCCCGATTTTCTTTAGTTTTGTTCTAAAGCTTTTTCCTTGTGTCACGAACGTTGCGTGAAAAATGTTCACCAATAGCGTATCTGGTATTTTTCAGCTTCTTGCAATTTTGAAGGATTTTTGCTTTGTCTCTGTAAAAATGACCGGTCTAATATAAGTCGCGTCATCTGGTTTTGGTCTACCAAGTCGATGAATTCGATCTACTCCCGCAATGTCAACATCAAGAATGTCTTTCAGAATTCCATCTACGACTGCCTCCTGAAGTGTTTCAAAGAATTCTTCCTCAGGTTCACTCAAGCTGTAAACAATCAGATTGCACCGACGACTCCTATTTTCAATATCATCAAGTTTCTTGGTCATAGTGTCCACGCGTTGCTCAAGTGCGGTCACCTTCTTCACGCACTCTGAGACTTGTTTTTCAAGTACACCAATCCTCTCAAGTTTTTTTATCTATCGCGGATAGTTTTTGGTTGGTTACTGTTTTGCCCTTTTTAATTTCTTGTATGTCAGCTGCGATTGCTTTCAATTGGGCTTCTAGCGACGTGTCCCCCGGACTCGGATTCGATTCAACATCTTCTCCGAGCAGCAGTAAAAACCGCAGGTCACAAAACATTTCAAAAACAGGCCGTGGGCACGGCAGCACGAGCAGGTAAACATCATTACTGCGCTAACACTTTCCATATCGTCTGCTCACCTGGAAGAAGAACAGAAACGAATTTGAGGCCATGATCCTGGGGCTGCCGCCGTGCCCACTGCCGAAAGACACTTGGAAGCCGTCTTTTATACTGGTTGCTGTCGTTGACAATCGGGCTTGCAGTTCCAAAGTTGAAAGCTGGGCACGAGGTCGCGGGATCGAATCCCGGCCACGGCGGCCGCATTTCAATAGGGGCGAAATGCGAAAACACCCGTGTGCTTAGCACGTTAAAGAACCCCAGGTGGTCGAAATTTCCGGAGTCCTCCACTACGGCGTGCCTCATAATCAGAAAGTGGTTTTGGCACGTAAAACCCCATAATTTTTTAAGTTTAAAAATTGGCGCCGCTGGGAACGCTGGTTTGTCTCTCGATAACAGGCATCAGAATGATCGGACGAGTCATTCAGTCGTCGTCGGGAGCCGGGAAGTGGATCAGCGGTGTGGCATGCTTCGTTGTCAGTCCTGGTATCAGCAACAACCAAGCAAAAACCTGGACGAAGAACAGAAACGGATTTGAGGCCATGATCCTGGCGCTGCCGCCGTGCCTTGAGCAGGCCCTTGGTCCACCTGATGGCGTGTGCCATGCTGTACTTGACTGGGGTATCCGGGGCGGATGTTTGAAGGATATGCGCCTTTGTTCATAGGCGACGTGCCAGGCATAAAAGGGAGCAGGCATACACCATCCTATTTCATGGCATGCTCAATTTTCCGCACAATATAGCCACAATTAGTGCCGGTCGGCATGTCTAGTGCGAGGGGGGCAAGCAGTGCCTTTTCCCTGAATCTGCCAGTGACTAACATACAGTACAGATAGCTCTAACTGTACTATTTGCAAAAGATGCTCACTGCGCACATTCTGTTACCTACATGTGCACTCAAGTGCACATGTAGGTAACATATAAAGAGTGCATGCACCATATATAGATTAATGCTCTATGTTACCTACGTGTGCACTGAAGTGCACACCTAGGTAACATCCCGCCGTAAACAAAAAGGGCACATCCTACAATAATTATAATAAGGGTTGTTTTCCTGGGGGAAAGGGAAGGATAAGTCAAGATTTAGTACTTACAATGACTCTGCAGAGTGTATCAATGGCTGTCACACAGTACAGATATATCTGCCTGTATTATATGTACAGACAGTTGTTATGTGCACTCTATGTCACCTACATGTACACTCAAGTGTACACGCAGGTAACACATAGTACACACCCAGTTAACGTCCTGCCGTAAACATAAAGGACACATCCTAGAGGCATAATAAAGGTCATTTCCTCGAGGTATACGTTAGGATGAGTAAACATGTGGTACACACAAAGTTGGCGTCCCGGAGGTCACACAAAGGACAAGGAATCATAAAGGTCACATAGGGCACAAGAAGGAAACATAAAGGAAACATAAAGGCAATGACCATTTTCATAGGGGGGGCACTAGCCAGAAAAATTTCGGGAGAGGGGCGTGTTGAAGCCCGGTCAGCGCCCCCCTCTACCCCCGTGCTACTGGTTAGGCCAATGTCCCTTTGTCACTGTGTAACGAGTGGTACTCATTCTTGTCGACATTCCGGGGTGGAAGTACTTTCTTTGGAGGTTAGCGAAAAGACGCTGGCTGATGAGGGAAATTCTCATCCTCGAGGAAAGCCGTGTATCGCGAAACGTCGGCAACACGGGCTGTTCTTGTGTAGCAGCGGTCCGTGAACTTGCATTCACAGACTCATTCCATTCCTTGATTTGCCAGTCACTATTATTGCAGCTAATTATAGTGCAAACGCCTTCCCTTTACCTCTCCATATTTTGCAACATGAAAGGAGCACAGTACGTTAGCGAACACCCAGTCGCACTTCCGACAACTGATCACAATGTAGCAGGGCAGAAGCAGTAATGGTTTCGTATTCGTGTGCTTTCGCTGAGGCAACGTACGGCGCGCCGCCGAAAGCGCCTTCTCGTTCCTTTAGAGCTATATGTTCCACGAAAAGGGTCTATATCAATGGTGATGGTAGACTACGTTTTCTGAGATCTCATATACCTTAATAGGGCTTTTGTGTATCACGTCTAGAGAGAAAATGGTAGTGCTTAATATCATGCTTTATCTTTAGTGACTAAGCGCTTGAAAACAGCCGAGTGAAATTAATATTTCGGCCAATTTCGGGGGGGGGGGGGGGGGGGATTGGTTATGTAGAAGCTACTTCCAAGCTGCCTTCCGTCGTCAAGGATCAAGCGCGGAATTTGAATTACACCATAGACTGAAGGAACCACTCTCGCCAGTTTTGCCAGAAGATCGTGCTTTTTCAAAGAACAGACTCCTCGCTTTTATATTATCACGCTCATCGGAATGAAAAGCCAGAGCCTATTGTAAATAATTCTTAGATTTATTGTAGTTCACAAATGCCCGCACACAAGAGTCTAATTATCGGGCAATTCTTCTCTAGGGAGGTAGTAACTGTTAGCAGCTTACTTCAAGACAGACCAGGGTGAAATAGAAGAAGAAGAGCTCGAACAAGTTAGGTCTAAGGCTGAGTGATACTGATATCGAACAAACGTGGCAATCCCAAAATTTGGACACGAAAGATTATTATCCGTTGTGATCATCCGTTGTGATCCGCTGTCACCGCGGTCATGAGGTCGCCGCGAGGGTGTCTCGCTGCGTCTGTGTAAACCACTCCATCTCGCGAGCCGTAGCGTCGTCAAATGGCTTCACTACGGGCCTGCCGGCGGCCCTGATGGAACTCGGAGTCCATGTTGCAGGGTAGCGGCGGGGCATAAATATGCCCCCTAACCTTTCGCGGAACCGTCATGTACTCTGTAACCTCGGGGATGGCCTCGAGATTGAACTTCCGGAGGACTGTGCGGCCAGCCGGGGTTGGCGAGAGACGACAGACTTGCGCTGTGTGGTGAGCGTCTAAGAGCTCCCCGATCGTGTTGTGCATGCCTAAGGCCTCTAGCCTTGCGGTAGCCGCGTGGTCCGGAAGGCCCAAGGCTGCCTTTGTGGTTCTTCTGATCATTGTGTTTAATTTAGCTAAGTCTGTGGCTGCGAGTTTCACATATGGTGTGGTGTACATGGTTCTGCTGGTTATGTATGCCTGCACAAGTCGAAGCAGCTCGCCCTCGCCCATGCCGTGGCGCCGAATAGCCACCCGGCGAACGAGTTGTAGTGTGTAGTTGGTCGCCCTCTGGAGTTTCTTTAACATGAGCCCGCAGTGCAGCGTGTTCTGAAAATCTAGCCCCAATATATTGATACTGGGGCGCTCCGGGATGGTAAGTCCTCCGACCCTAAGTTCAAGGAAGCGCCTCCCCCGTGGTATTCCCCCGAGACAGCTATTTCTGCCGGGCTTAAGTTGATCAGGAGGTATTCGGATTTTTCCGGTGAGCACGTCAGGCCCCTTGACTCCGCATAAGCTTGTACGACGTCGACGCCGCGTTGCATGATCTCTTGAAGAGTTTGTGGATCATCCGCCGCCGTCCACAACGTCACGTCGTCAGCGTAGAGGCTGTGGTGAAGCCCGGGGATAGAGCACAGCAAGTCCGGGAGCCCGCGCATCACCGCGTTAAAGAGAAAAGGGGAGATGACTGATCCTTGCGGCGTGCCTCGGCTCCCCAGCTCTATATATCAGTTTATATGTTCGCCGACATTGATCCGGCACTTCCGGTCAGTGAGAAAGTTTCGGACGTATTAGTATGCTCAGTTTCCGGCCCCCAGTTGGGTCAGGCCCTCAAGAACCGCTGCATGGGTGACATTGTCGAAAGCCTTCTTCAGGTCGAGGCCTAGGAGGCACCGGAATCGGCGAGCGTCCGCGGGACTTTCGGGTTGCATCGCCTGCCTTAGCCGTCGGTAAAAGGATAAACAAGCACACGTGTCAATGCCCCCTTCTTAAAGAACATCGTCCCCATGCTACGAGCATAATACGAGAGCAAAACAACTAAAGCACAAGTAGTAAAGAAAAATAACGAAGCAACAAAGAATTAAAGTCCCAGAGTTCGTTATCGCTATAGTAGAAAGGCTTAAGGCGCAGAAGATGCATCTATTTCAGGTCGCCAGCGGCGCCGCTTTGATTGCGTAACGCCGTCTCGCACGACCTCATAGTTCAGTTCCAATACGCCGGATGATTTTGTAGGGTCCGAAATAGCATCGCAAAAGTTTCTCACAAAGTCATCGTCGGCGAATCAGGGTCCAAACCCAAACGCGGACGGCGGCCTGGTATCCCACCTAGAGTCGTCGAAAATTGTCGGCTGTCTATCTTGATGCGTAGGCCGGCAAGTTATGCTCCTTCAGCACATTTCAGTTAGGCGGAGACGTCGAGATTATCTTCGTCGGTGACGTGCGGTAGCATGGCGTTGAGAGTCGTCATCAGGTTCCTTCAGTAAACCAGCTTGAACGGTGCGATCTGCGTTGTTTCTTGCACTGCCGTGTTGTAAGCGAAGGTTACGTGCGGAAGGACGACATCTCACGTCTTGTGTTCGACGTCGACATACATCGCCAACATGTTGGCGAGCGTCTTATTCAGACGTTATGTTAGACCATTAGTGTGCGGGTGGTAAGCAGTTGTCTTCCAGCGACTTGTCTGGCTATAGTACAGGATGGCTTGAGTAATCTCAGCTGTAAAAGCCATTCCTCGGTCGGTAATGAGTACTTCTGGCACTCCATGTCGCAACATGCAGGGTGTTCTCGACAAAGAATTTTGCTACATCCGCCGCACTACCTTTGGGCAGGGTTTTCATTTCGGCGTACCGGTAAAGTAGTCGGCAGCCGCAATGATCCACTTGTTTCCGAATGTTTACGTCGGAAAGGGACCCAGCAAGTCCATCCCGTTCTACTGAAACGGTCGGCAAGGCGGCTCGATCTGCTGTAGCAATCCCGCTGGCCTTGTCCGTTGTTTCTTGCGTCGCTGTCAGCCTCGGCACGTCTTGACGTAACAGATGTCGTCGGCGTTTAACCGTGACCAATAATACTTCCCCTGAATCCTCGCTTAGCCTACGGGATAATCCAAGATGCCCTGCAATTGGGTGATCATGAAGGGCGTGTGGGTCCTCTGGCCACAATACTGAAGGCATAACCAGAAGGTAGTTGGCACGGACTGGCGAGAAGTTTTTCTTTAGGAGGACGTCGTTTTGCAATGAAAACGAAGACAATGCTCTTGGTATTGTCTTCGTTTAAGTACCCTTGGGACAAAGTCGGTCGTTCCGTCCAAGAACTCGGCAAGGCTTCTTAGCTCCTGGTCTGCTTACTGCTGTTTGACGAAGTCGTCGGCACTTATTGTCCCTATAGAAAGAGTTGTTCTCCTGGTCGTCTTGCGGCGGTGGGTCAATAGGAGCGCGAGAGAGGCCGTCGGCATCAGAG
The DNA here is from genome assembly GCF_023375885.2 of Dermacentor andersoni. Classification (NCBI taxonomy): domain Eukaryota; kingdom Metazoa; phylum Arthropoda; class Arachnida; order Ixodida; family Ixodidae; genus Dermacentor; species Dermacentor andersoni. Next base: position 111,291,173 of record NC_092814.1, on the reverse strand, counting down.
TTTTCATCCGAACTTGTATATCATGGTGATGTCGAATTCTTGGCGTCGGACGCTCCGCTATGCTAGGCGTCGTGAAGGGTCCTTTAAATTGTCTAGCCAACACAGTCCATGATGGTCGCTTATGACTTTGAACGGCCTGCCATATAGGTAAGGGCGAAATTTCGTGGTAGCTCAAATTATGGCAAGGCATTCCTTTCCGTCGTTGAATAATAGGATTCCGCTTTCGACAGCAACTGGCTGGCTTAAGATATGACCTTCATAAGTCCGTGTTTCCTCTGGACTAGGACAGCGCCAAGGCCTACGCTGCTTGCATCGGTGTGGATCGGTATGAGCCCCTTCGTCGAAGCGGGAGAGTACTAGTGGCGATTGCAGGCGTCGTTTTAATTCATTCCTCAACTGCCTCGACTTGCGTTGTTGCCCATTTAAATTCGACGTCGTATTTCGTGAGAAGAGTCAAGGGCGCGGCGATAGGAGAGACGTTCTTGACAAAGCGCCTTTTGTAGGCACACAGACCAAGAAACCTGTGCACTGTATTCTTGTCCACGAGCTGCGGAAAGTTTTCACTTGCGTGTCATTATTTAGCTTTTGCACCTGTATCTGGTCATGTTCAACGGATGGCCCTGCAATTGGAACTTCTTAGGGCGTGAGAACGGGCGCTCCATTTTCATTTGCTGAGTGCGGGCGACATGAATTCTTGCATGGAATACTAGCAGTAATTGGTGTGGGTGGGGGTAAAAAATCTGCGCCATCCGATTCAAAATTACTTGCACCAGGGACTCACTAAGGTTTGAATCAAGAAGGTCGATAGCCTTTTACGTGGTTCTTTCGACCACCTCAACAATGGACAGAGAAAGTGACGCGTCTGTTGATGCGGGATGACGGGCTGTCGCTAGCGTATCCATGAGTTTTAGTCTGCAGGTTTTTCATAGCTTCCCTACGTGAGCAGCGTCTGCGTTCAATGATTTTGAGAATTTGTAGTTCGCGCTCCTTTGCAGGATATTAGGATAATTTGCAGGCTTCACTACGGAAACAGCACTCCTCCTTCTGAATTTCACAGTTGCTAGAGTTATAATCATCGCCACAAGTTGGGCACCGCGGAGCAGATCTATAACTTTTTATGGAATGTCCATACCGCCAGCACTTTAGGCACTGAAGAGAATGAGTGAATGAATTCTGGGGTTTTACGTGCCAAAACCACGATATGATTATGAAGCACGCCGTAGTGGGCGACGGCAGAATAATTTTGACCACCATGGGATCTTTGACATGTCCCCAATGCACCGGACAGGGGCCTTTTTGCATTTCGCCCCCACCGAAATGCGGCCACCGTGGCCGGGACTTGATGCCGCGACCTCGTGTTTAGCAGCGCAACGCCATGCCGCTAAGCTACCCCGGCGGGTAGGCATTGAAGAGGACGCGGTAACAAAGATAAACTTTGTATATCAAGGGCCATGCCTTGATTTCTGTTGGTTGAGAGAGAGAGAGAGAGAGCAAATGATAAAGGAAAGGTAGGGAGGTTAACCAGTTGAAATGAACGGAGTGAAGGTAGCTATGACAGACCGCATAGGACTTTTCTTGTTATCTACACTACGTCCACATCGAAAGACCGAGATTGCACCTGCCACTTAAAGCATATATATTATCCAGTGGTTGTGGGCATGTCCTGCTCTTGGGTCACACTTAATAATTTTGCGACGTGTTGCGAATTGATCCGTAGTGCATCGCGTGGTCTTGTTGTTGTGACAACCAGTGACCCAAGTTGGCGTCAAAGAGATTCATTGAATAGCGGCGCGTTCCCAGTGCTACATACCCAGTGGCCCCAAGGGCACATACACTGTGGTGCATGCCCACGTTGGTGTCCTGGAATCTCTAAGTTCAGTGCTTGCAAGTCTTGAGTAAGCATCATGGCTCACCCTCAGCATTTTATTCGCACTGAAGTCAAAATGGACACGGTTTACTTTAACAATATACTGCCACGTACTCGAACGCTCTGCTAACGACCGCAGGCCCCTTGCCTTCCCAGGTGACTTCAACACGCATCACCAGCTATGTGGAAGCACCAAGGTTAGCTTCAGACAGCAGAATGACGACAGCCCAATGTATCGGCGGGGCACTTGCTTGGGCTTGACTGATTTCAAGGCACTTTGCTGCGTGTGCACGCAGTGTTCACTCTCTCTCGCTTTCCTCTTTCTGTTCCCCCTTCCCCCGGTGTAGGGTAGCAAACCGGACGCTCGTCTGGTTGACCTCCCTGCCATTCTTCTCCTTGCTTTCCCGCTCCTCTCTCCCGTGTTAGTGTCAAAGAGGTTCACTGACAAGCGGCACATACCAGGTGACGCATACCCACGGCAACGGGCTGCATTACCCAGTGATCCAAGCTGGCATAGAAGAGGTTCATTGAAGAGCGCCACATACCCATGGGAACGAACCACATTTCTTAGACTGCCTATCTGCGGGATGAGCCCACAAAAACGACGAAATAGTCGGCCAGGTAGTTGTTACAGAAAACTGGGTTGAACTTGCCAAGAAAGTTTTGTGTTGTAAAACGAGTGATTGTTCCATTCGATCGAATTGAATTGAGTTTTATTTTTTGACGTAAATATTTACGTGGTTCGCATTAAAATTTAGATCCTGTAGCCAGAGGCTGCTTTTGGGTCCCATTGCGTTCTTATACTAGTAGGCTTTTTGACTGCTTACAAAAATAGCCTGCTAAGCACTTTCGGCCACGCCCCTTCGAACTTCCCACTTGAGCACAGGTCGCCGAATAACAGGCACGTATCAAACACACAATGTAATGATATCCAACGGTAGAAAAGTACACGGCCGTCTATGAAAGCAAAAAGAGGACGAGCGGAGCAAGCATTCACGAAAGAGAGGAGACACATAATAATGCCCAGTAGACGAAACAACCAAGCAGCGTTCCTGTTTCACTTTGGACGTACTTTGCACTCAGTGTCAGGCTACCGGAATTCCTGGACATCCGAGGCGGGGCACCAGTCGCGGCCAGAGGAGGCACTGCTCTGGTCGGAAGTACAGGTGGTGTTTCAGCTGTAGCAGGTCCCGCAAGATATCACGCCGAAACCTTGTTAACCTTGCGAGCCTGCGAATTCCCTTGAAGTATACATAGCTTGTTGTATCACTTATTGGAAATCAGTTTTTCGGTCTTTCTTTTCTCATATTCCCTTAATTTTTCTCTTTCCCCACGGCTGATGTGCAATTCTAACTAAATCTTTCAGAAAAAAAAAAGATAAATTATCTTTCTTCCGAATGTTGAACTGATAACTGATTTCAATTATATTTTCTAGCTAATTACTAGCAATTGTAGATAGTTACTTAACATAAACAGCATTGCGCTGAGCCAGGGTCAGCACTAAAACCCTGTCAAGTGAGACTTTCCTGCAGGATGGCGTTTCCTCGTTGCAGACCGGTTCAGACCCAAGGCTTGGTAAAAAGTTCTAGTGACGTTTCACTTCGTGAATGCTGGTTACGCGCAAGCGTAACTTTTCTATTCCAATTCTGCAATCAGCCCTCCGCGATTGGTCAAAAAGATTTTTGGACCACCCCCACTTCGCCTGTCTGTCACGCGACGTCACGAAAACCGCGATAGCTCCCCATATGATATGACGTGTACACACTGATTATGCATGATTGGACAGAAAAAAACAAAGTTATTTCTCATTCGACGCCTTTTCGCCATGAGCCCTCAGCTATTGGTCAAAAGTTTTCGGACTGCACCCACTTCACCTGCCTGTCACGCGACGTCACAAAACTGCGAAAACTCACCGTGTCAAAGTGACGTGTACGCGTTAAAGATGCATTAATATGCCGAAGAAAACTGAATTTTTTTCTGAAAAGCCGCAGGTTGCCCCGTTCCGAAAGGAATAAAAGATGGCTGCTGTCGATCTCTCAGGCACTGGCTACTCGCACCTTCCGGAGAGCATGGGTTTATTTGCGTATAATAAAGCTTTCTGCGTGGCCGTGTAACGTTTTCGAACACTTTCGGCACGTTTACGACCTCGTTCTGCCAACTCTTCTTTCCTGAAGATCCGTTTTAGCGGCATTATTAACCTTACGTTGCACGCCGCTGCGATTTTCGACCAGCCACCGCAGCGCCACCGCAGCGCCACTGCAGCGCCACCACAGCTAAGTAAGGGTAAGAACACCATAGTAAGGGGAAGCGGACCAATCGCAGACGCCAGCACCACCCCCTTCGTCCGGTTATCGATTTTCAGTGTGCTGGCTCAGCCCCTTCGAAGAAACCCTCTCTACTTGATCGTGCTCGTTGCCTCCTGGCAGCCAATCACAAACGAAAAACCACTCAGTGTAGGCAATGTTATTCGTTTTGAAGGCAAAGTGACCTCCTATAAACTAAGAGCGCGTTTGATTGGGCTATTGAGGCAACGCTGCGGGTCACCGCCTGATGCTTGCGATGGATGTTACGCAAATGTGACGTCAGGAGATTGGAATAAAAACATATTGGAATAGTTTTACGTTATAGGGCCCTTGGTAACGTACGTCGAATTCGAGGAGGCCTGTAGAGGCTTGTCTGCTGCCTTGTTTCTAGACGTTAAAGGTGCTCACGATGATGACTCCACGAAGCCATCCTTAAAGCGTTAGAAGTAATAGGACTTGGTGGCAAAAGAGAGAGATTAAAGGTTGGAAGGTTAACCAGAGGCGAATTTCCGCTTTGCTACCCTACACTGGGGTGGAAGATATAAGGGTTGTAAAGACGACAAAAAGCGAGAAGAAAAAGGAACTAGAAGAAAAAGAAGAAAAACAAACCAAAGACTGAAAAAAAGAACAGGTAACAGAAAAGGCGTTCCAATCACAGGCTTTCGCACAGGCCGGTGGATCCCAAGAAGCGCAAGCGCTTGCACGGCCTTCTGACGCAATGTTAAGTCGTGTCGATGTTGTAGAATGCCTTCTTCCGACAGAGGCTGGTCGTCTAACTGGTAGAGCACGGCAGAAAGCGATTGTCTCTGCACACGGTACTGCGGGCATTGGAATTGAACATGACGAATCGTTTCCTCGTCGCCGCGATCGCCACATGCTGCGGCGTCGGCCATCACTATGCGCAACGCGTGGGCGTTGGTAAACGCGACGCCCAATCGTAGCCTACACAATAGGGTCGCGTCTTTTCGGAGAAGTCTTGGTGGAAGTCGGAGGCTTAAGGTTGGATCCAGGGTGCATAAACGAGTATGTATAAAATGCGGTTCCTTACACTCTGATGTGGTGCATTGGCGTGAGACTATAGGTGGAGCATCCTTGCAGAATCTGTCTTAGACAGCGGGATCGATAGGCGGTTGTCTTCTATCTGAGATGAACTAGCAGCTTGATCGGCACTTTCATTGCCGATGACACCAGAGTGACTTCGTAACCACTGAAAATTATCTCATGTCCTTTCTCAGCCAGGTGGTGTACGGCCTCTGTCATTTCAAATACCAACTGTTCATGCGGACCGTGCCGTAAGGCTGACAATAAACAGTTTAGTGCCGTCTTCAAGTCGCAATATATCAGCCATTTGTGTGTTGGTTCGTCATTAATAAACTGTAGTGCGACTCGAAGCACTGCGAGTTCTGCTGCCGTCGACGTTGTCAAGTGAGATGTTTTCTACTTGGTGGCAAGATATTTTTATTTATTTATTTATTTATTTTCAATACCCTAAAGGCCCCGAGAGGCATTACATAGAGGGGGGATACAATTCACACATGATATTGTAATAAAAATGACTGAAGGCAACAAGCACAGATTTCGGTAGAAGAAACACTTTGTAAAAGAAAGATGAAAAAAAAAAGAGGAGAAAAAAAACGAAAAGTAATTTGGGCGAGAGTACATGGTACAATTCATATTTGCTGTACATGGCACTTTTCAACAAGGCACAAGTGGCAGGTGGGTGCGGGTAAATGGAAATTTAGAAATTATACATATATGTAACACAGGCCAGTCAAGAAGTGGCAGCTGAACATATTATACATTTAAAAATGTGCGCAGGGCTGATTGGAAGGCAGACGGGTCAGTGATTGTTACAATATCTTCAGGTAGGGCGTTCCATTCGTTCACTGATAACACGAAAGGGGAATTTTGGAATTTTTTGGTCCTAGCAAATATGGGAGCCACTTTGCATACATGGTCATTGCGGGTGGACAGATAATGGGCGGGTAAGATGGGAGCAGATGAAAAAGATGAACCACCATAGTAAAGGGAGTGAAAAAAAGACAGACGGAAATATTTCCGTCGTGTGTCAAGATCCGGAAGATTAAGGGTCTGCTTTAATGCTGACACACTTTGATATGGAGAGTAGGAGCGCAAAATAAAGCGGGCGGCCTTATTTTGAATTGATTCGATGCAATCAGAAAGGTTAGCTGTGTGAGGGTTCCAAATAATTGAGGCGTAATCGAGGGTTGTTCTGACAAGGGAGATGTGTGCACGAAGTCTTGTGTCACTGTTTGCAAGGTACAGACGGCGTTTTAAAAAGCCAAGTTTTTTTACTGCCTTGTTAGTAATATGCTCAACATGCATGGCCCAGCTTAAGTCAGATGTAAGAATAACGCCCAGATATTTAAAGGAAGAGGTTCGTTCGAGTATGCAATTGCGTAGAGTGTATACGTTAGATGGAAAGGTTAGCTTGGAAGAAAATGTCATGACCTTAGTTTTCTCTGCATTAATTTCCATCTTCCATACGCGACACCATTCAGCTAATGTGGTTAAATCTTTTTGTAATATGGCAACGTCATCAGGGGTGGTTATCTGTCTATAAATTACACAATCATCGGCAAACAGCCGTATTGTTGAAGTTATATTCGTAGCTATGTCATTAATATATATTAGGAATAATAATGGGCCTAACACTGACCCTTGAGGTACCCCTGACCTAACGCGGCAGAAAGTAGATTGGTTGTTATTAATAGTTACCGACTGAGAGCGACCAGATAAAAACTCGTTAATCCACTGGTTAGTTTTCTCATCTAATTTAAGGCTGTTTATTTTCATGATTAGCCGTTTATGGGGAACACGATCGAAGGCTTTCGAGAAGTCAATAAATATTGCGTCAGTATAAAGCAAATTGTGCAAAGAGTCATGTAGGTCAGTGGTTAGTGGATATCTTTGGATTCGTACCTACCTACAGATGAGATAATTCTACGTACTCACCGGGGATGGCCCGACACCCCAGTTATTACAGTAGCCACGGAGCCTCTCAGGGAGGAGCACTAAGCCCAACAATTTTTAATTTGACCCTTACTGGACTAATCGAGAACCTACCAAGCACTGTTAGACTCTTTATCTACGCCGACGACATATGTATCTGGATGTCGGGGCTGACGCGGCTTCAGCTTCGCGCTAAGCTTCAGAAGCCGGCCTCATCGACATCATGCTACCTTCGTAAACAAGGTCTGGGGGTGACGTGGGAAGAGTGCGCAGTGGTGGCATTTACCTGGAAGCCACTCTCTGCATACGGCATATCAATTAACGGACAATGATATGGTCCAGCTGAAGTCACAGCTTTTTGAGGGTTGTGGTTGAGAAGGACCTGTCCTGGACTTCTCAAGTGAACCACTTGAAAAAGCGACTGATTGCTGTTTGTCATCTGTTCAAGTTCTCTGCAGGAAAGAACTGGGGGTGTCTACAGATTCCATGTACCAGCTGTACAGGGTGTTGTTTGTTGGATTCCTCCGGTACAGCCTACCTGTTATATCCAACATCTGTAAAACTAATCTGCGTAGAATTCAGAGCATTCATGTCCAAGCTCTTAGGATATGCCTTGGAGCACCACGCAGTGGGTCACTGGCTGAAGCTATTGCATTGCTCAACATTATTCAATTACGACGCACATCGCCGTCGATACAATGCGTGCACACGTCAGGCACATTGCCCGGACCCCTTGCCACCACCTCGCCGCACTCACCATGGAAAGACCCCGCACGTCATTTAGTACGTGTCAGTGCATATCATGCCTCTCTTAGATCGAGGTAAGCACCTGCGGCCAGGCCGGTATCTCCTCCATGGTGTTTGTGCCGTCCTGAAGTACACCTAAGAATTCCAGGACGTCCGAAAAGTCACATCTACCACCCTCTGCACTAAAACAACCGCGCTTGCTCTTGTTGTACGAAAAATAGAGTAGCCACATACAGATCTATACTGACGGTTCGACTTCATCGACCAGTTCTGGTGGGGCTGTGTTTATACCGTCAAGAGGAGTAACACTGCGATTCAACACGTCACATGGCACGACGTCTACGGCTGCAGAATTCCCTTCTTTGTGCAGCGCGCTTCAATTTATTGACACGCAGAGCCCTGGTACGTAGGCCGTGTTTTCCGACTCGAGACCAGCTTCGCACTCTATGCAGTCAGTTCTCCTACGCGGAGCTCACGAACAGCTAACGCACGAAATTGTCAAACTTCCCCACGACGTCAAAGAAAAAGACCAGGAAATTATTCTGCAGTGGCTACCTGGATGTTGCAGTATCAGTGGAAATGATCCCGCAGACAAAGCTGCCCGATGTTCACATCAAGAACACAGCGTTCCTATTCCTCTTTCCAGGACAGACGCTGCAAGGCAGCTTCGTAACCTGGCACGCAAGCTCTCTTTAACAGAGTGGAGCACCCCAAATATAAGGCGCACAAGGTTACACGAACTGAACCCTTCGCTCCAACTCCGACGTCTCCCCTGCCGTCACCGACGTAAGGCACCGCTTCTATACCGGCTTTGGTTGGGAGTGGCTTTCACGAAGGCGTGCACTCATCATCATCATCATCATCAGCCTGATTACGCCCACTGCAGGGCAAAGGCCTCTCCCATACTTCTCCAACTACCCCGGTCATGTACTAATTGTGGCCATGTTGACCCTCCAAACTTCCTAATCTCATCTGCCCACCTAACTTTCTGTCGCCCCCTGCTACGCTTCCCTTCCCTCGGAATCCAGTCCGTAACCCTTAATGACCATCGGTTATCTTCCCTCCTCATTACATGTCCTGCCCATGCCCATTTCTTTTTCTTGATTTCAACTAAGATGTCATTAACGCGCGTTTGTTCCCTCACCCAATCTGCTCTTTTCTTATCCCTTAACGTTACACCTATCATTTTTCTTTCCATAGCTCGTTGCGTCGTCCTCAATTTAAGTAGAACCCTTTTCGTAAGCCTCCAGGTTTCTGCCCCGTACGTGAGTACTGGTAACACACAGCTGTTATACACTTTTCTCTTGAGGGATAATGGCAACCTGCTGTTCATGATCTGCGAATGCCTGCCAAACGCACCCCAGCCCATTCTTATTCTTCTGATTATTTCACTCTCATGATCTGGATCAGCAGTCACTACCTGTCCTAAGTAGATGTATTCTCTTACCACTTCCAGTGCCTCGCTACCTATCGTAAACTGCTGTTCCCTTCCGAGACTGTTAAACATTACTTTAGTTTTCTGCAGATTCATTTTTAGTCCCACCCTTCTGCTCTGCCTCTCCAGATCAGTGAGCATGCATTGCAGTTGGTCCCCTGAGTTACTAAGCAAGGCAATATCATCAGCGAAGCGCAAGTTACTAAGGTATTCTCCATTTACTCTTATCCCCAATTCTTCCCAATCCAGGTCTCTGAATACCTCCTGTAAACACGCTGTGAATAGCATTGGAGAGATCGTATCTCCCTGCCTGACGCCTTTCTTTATTGGGATTTTGTTGCTTTCTTTATGGAGGAGTACAGTGGCTGTGGAGCCGCTATAGATATCTTTCAGTATTTTTACATACGGCTCGTCTACACCCTGATTCCGCAATGCCTCCATGACTGCTGAGGTTTCGACTGAATCAAACGCTTTCTCGTAATCAATGAAAGCTATATATAATGGTTGGTTATATTCCGCACATTTCTCTATCACCTGATTGATAGTGTGAATATGATCTATTGTTGAGTAGCCTTTACGGAATCCTGCCTGGTCCTTTGGTTGACGGAAGTCTAAGGTGTTCCGGATTCTATTTGCAATTACCTTAGTAAATACTTTGTAGGCAACGGACAGTAAGCTGATCGGTCTATAATTTTTCAAGTCTTTGGCGTCGCCTTTCTTATGGATTAGGATTATGTTAGCGTTCTTCCAAGATTCCGGTACGGTCGAGGTCTTGAGGCATTGCGTATAGAGGCTGGCCAGTTTTTCTAGAACAATCTGCCCACCATCCTTCAGCAAATCTGCTGTTACCTGATCCTCCCCAGCTGCCTTCCCCCTTTGTATAGCTCCCAATGCTTTCTTTACTTCTTCCGGCGTTACTTCTGGGATATCGAATTCCTCTAGGCTATTCTCTCTTCCACTATCGTCGTGGGTGCCACTGGTACTGTATAAATCTCTATAGAACTCCTCAGCCACTTGAACTATCTCATCCATATTAGTAACGATATTGCCGGCTTTGTCTCTTAACGCACACATCTGATTCTTGCCTATTCCAAGTTTCTTCTTCACTGTTTTTAGGCTTCCTCCGTTCCTGAGAGCCTGTTCAATTCTATCCATATTATAGTTCCTGATGTCCGCTGTCTTACGCTTGTTGATTAACTTAGAAAGTTCTGCCAGTTCTATTCTAGCTGTAGGATTAGAGGCTTTCATACATTGGCGTTTCTTGATCAGATCTTTCGTCTCCTGCGATAGCTTACTGGTTTCCTGTCTAACGGCGTTACCACCAACTTCTATTGCGCACTCCTTAATGATGCCCATGAGGTTGTCGTTCATTGCTTCAACACTAAGGTCCTCTTCCTGAGTTAAAGCCGAATACCTGTTCTGTAGTTTGATCCGGAATTCCTCTAGTTTCCCTCTTACCACTAACTCATTGATTGGCTTCTTGTGTACCAGTTTCTTTCGTTCCCTCCTCAAGTCTAGGCTAATTCGAGTTCTTACCATCCTGTGGTCACTGCAGCACACCTTGCCGAGCACGTCCACATCTTGTATGATGCCAGGGTTAGCGCAGAGTATGAAATCTATTTCATTTCTAGTCTCGCCGTTCGGGCTCCTCCATGTCCACTTTCGGTTATTCCGCTTGCGGAAGAAGGTATTCATTATCCTCATATTATTCTGTTCTGCAAACTCTACTAATACCTCCCCCCTGCTATTCCTAGTGCCTATGCCATATTCCCCCACTGCCTTGTCTCCAGCATGCTTCTTGCCTACCTTGGCATTGAAATCGCCCATCAGTATAGTGTATTTTGTTTTCACTCTACCCATCGCCGATTCCACGTCTTCGTAGAAGCTTTCGACTTCCTGGTCATCATGACTGGATGTAGGGGCGTAGACCTGTACAACCTTCATTTTGTACCTCTTATTAAGTTTCACAACAAGACATGCCACCCTCTCGTTAATGCTATAGAATTCCTGTATGTTACCAGCTATGTTCTTATTAATCAGGAATCCGACTCCTAGTTCTCGTCTCTCCGCTAAGCCCCGGTAGCACAGGACGTGCCCGCTCCTTAACACTGTATATGCTTCTTTTGGCCTCCTACCTTTTGGCCTCCTACCTTGATTGAAATGACTGACAGTGCTGCTTGCAACGTTTGCGGTGGCGAAGAGCACATCGAACATTTATTGGGCCACTGTCATCGACTTCAATCGGAAAGACAAGCACTCTATCTCATTGCGACAACTAGACGATCGGTCATTGTCCGTGCAGGCGATACTTGAAGACTGTCCCCATCGCTCATCGTCCCATACAGTGGTGCCACTGTCAGATGGGAAAAGGACTTAGCACCCGGAGCTGCCGCGTCCCAGAGCTTATATGTACTCATCAATGAAGCATTATTCGGTGCATTTACCCCGGCACTCCCCCTCTACCCGGGTTGACTAGGCGGGGGTCTTTGTTTCCGGCCAACGGTCCTTCCCGGACAAGGGGGCTGCTGGGGTACAGCACAACTGCGCTACTGCCCTACTGCACTCAACACAAAACAGCCATGTCGGTCATACAGGACGCGAGCCTGACAGACTTTCGGATTGCCTTAACACAAAGGAGATCAAGGCATACAACCATGGAGACCACCAAAGCCATCCGCGGAGCACACGACCACACGAGGGTGCGCCACGACCGGTTCCGGCTCTGGGTACCACTGAGGCAAACAATACCCCGTGGATCGACTGACACACACAGCCAAGTCGAGCGACTTTAGGAGCATGCATCATAACTTAATGGAGAGCTTTCCACTTGACTCATCAAAAATCACTGCAGCGCGTGCCCACACTTCGAGAAACTTCTTGTCACTCAGGTGGTGCCGCTCCCGAGTGAGATCGAACCAGACCTCCTTCCGTGCTTTCGCAAGCACTTCGTGGAGGCCCAGTGTCCGCCTCCCGAAACTCGCATCACAGCGTGCCAATCAAACTTGGTATGAGCACTCGACAACAAGAAGCACGAACTGGTTGATCGCCTGCTTCGGCAAGAGAGAGAGATGAAGAGGAAAGGCAGGGAAGTTAACCAGATATCAGTCTCCGGTTTGCTACTCTACACTGGGGATGGGAGATAGGGGTTCGAGATAGGAGATAGTGCTTCGGCAAAGGGTGCAAAAAGCGAACCGTCTGATATGGAACAGCTGGAAAGCTAAATAGACTAGCAATCCGCTGGAGAACAGCCGCGGCAAGCAAACACTGCGTAAAGATGTGAACCGAGTCCTCACGACCGCCACAAAAATGTCACACTCCATGAGCCGGGATGGTTGTGAAGGGCCTGTAACTCATCGGCAGGCCCTCTCGCGCCAAACGGTACATGAACGTAGCTCGCCTAACGTCGAGGAAATTGGCCTTAGTGAGCTTACAGCTTGGCCTGTGACAGGACAGATCGTACCTTTGGCAATGCGGGCGGATACCGGGGTGGGGATGTCGACTAGTTCTTGGATTGGAGTTGAAACTACGTCGATGCCGGGGTGAACCTTGCAGAGGCGTACCAGAGAGTTGGCAGCCTCCGCATAAATGGTGGACGGGGAACCTCAGCGAGGCACACAGTGAGAAAGTGTGCTTTGCAAAAACAAATATAGTCGGGTACTAAGTAGAAAAAGAAGTAAAGCTTGGAGTTAGGCGCATATAGGAGTTAAGAACGACCTGGATCCACCTGACGTGTAGTGCAGTAGCCACGATGCCCAGGTCATGAATTCCGAGTCCTCCCTTTTCCTTGAGCAACTTAAGCACCTGCCGAGCAACACACAGGCCACGTACGTGAGAAAAGAAAACAAAAGTGAGGCAAGGATTGTCACTCGGGCTGTCAATGGACATGACAAGGAGCCGAATTCTTGAATCCTGGCTTCAAGCTTCTCCTTAGCTTGCCGCCAGTTTTCAGGAGACAGACCGTCTGGATTGAATAGGAAATCTAGAATACTCAACGGTATCTTCCCGGGTAGACCATGAACGGGCTGCGGACTGGACGGAGTGGAGTTCAAGTACATGGCTGCACTTTTCGACCTATTCAACTTTGCACCACTCGCCCTGCAGTAACTTTCCATGACATCAAAGACGGTGCAAGATGATGCCTCGTGCAGGACGTCAATAGACATGTCGTCTGTATAGGCAAAGAGTGCAACCGTAGGCGAACCTGGTGGGAGTAGGAACCTGCCAACTCTATTGGAGCAGGACAACCTCTGCAGAAGCGGTTCAAAAGCGAGTATGTAGAGGGCAGGCGAGAGAGGATCCCCCTGCCATACACCACACCCCACAGTGAAAGCTTCCGAGACGCAATCCTGTATGAGAACAGCAGAAGTCGGTCGAGAATACAAAGCTTGGACCATTCGCCGAAAACCCATGCTAAAGCCAGCCTCATCCAAAACCCGAAAAAGGTGCCTGTGGCTAATGATATCGAAAACCTTTTCCTCATAGAAGGCGCAGAGAATACCTGGAAGTTCCCTGGCATTTGCCCACAGGAGAAGGTCCCCGACTGCTAAACCGGAAAGTTGAGCCATGGCAATTTTGTCTTTTTTGAAGGCGACTAGCCTGTGTGAACGCTTTTGAGTTGGTGAGGCCCTCCACGCGAGTGTGGTACGGGGAAGGGAGAATAGAAAGATGAGCTAGAGAGAGGAGTGGGGTGAGGAAAGACGCTGTGAGTTCGCGCACGCGCGTGGAGGGCCTCACCAACTCAAAAACTAAAGAGAGCCCTGGACACTGCGGCTGCCTACTTGTGCCGCGTCGGCCTTACCATCTCGGCCAGGAAGACCGAGGCTTTGCTGCTGCATCCCAGAGCAGCAGCCCACCGCTCAGCTGCCCGGCTGCGCATTGACCATCGGCTGACCTGGCTGCCGGCTACCAAGGCCATGTGCGCCCAGACGCTTAGGGTCCGCAAGGCGATCTCACAGCTCACAAGGTTGTACCACCAGGTGGGCCCTGAAGCTCTTTGAAGCTGCAGCCACTTCACGGCTACTGTATGCCCTCCCTCTTGTGGCGCTGCCCCCACCCCGCCTGCGGAAACTGGAGCTGCAGCACCGGTCAGCAATACGGCTCTGTCTTGGCGTTTCCCGAACCTCACAAGTGGCCGCCACTCCTGCTGAGGTAGGTACCTGGCCCCTGTCACTACTCTTCCTGCAACAGGGGCTACGATACACTGATCGCCTACACCATGCCGCAGATGGTCAAGCACTCCTGACCCGCCTACGCTCCCGGCCAGCATCACACATGGGACGGCTGTGTGGCCTCTATAAGGAAGTCATAGGGGACACGCCTGCAAACGCTGTAGATGTACAGGCTGCAGCCTCGCCCACCACAGTGACCACCAGTCCCTATCTCGACGGAGCTGCCAAGTATCTCGAAGAACCGTTCCCCAACATGTGCCCTACAGCAGACGGCAGCCTCTCTCCTCCAAGAGAGACTTGGGAACCCCCTCCACATCTTCGTCGATAGATCCGTGATACCGGAGACGGGCTCATCCACAGCAGCCTGCGTTGCACCGGCCCTACAAAAGAGTAAACTGTGCCGTCTACCGGGACATGCAAGCTCTACCGCAGCAGAGCTAGCAGGACTCCACCTTGCTGTGGACCTACTGGCAGAGGAGCTACCAGCGACCCCGGCAGCCATCTTCTGCGACTCCAAGGCGGCGCTGCTCTGCTGGCAGAGCCCTGACAGGGCTAGCCTTGGGGTAGCGCTGCTCTCTTCAAGACTGACGGCCCTTCAGGACGCAGGATGCTCACTATCCCTGCATTGACTACCGGCTAACGTGGGGATCCCGGACAATGAAGAGGCGGATACTCTTGCAAAGAGTGTCCACCACTCAAGCGTCCCCATCAGCCCTGCTGTAACGGCCGCAGACTTCTCGAGACACAGGCTGCGCCGGCACATCATCGCCTGCCACCCGGACAAACGGGTATCCCTGGGCTGGCCTCCACGGCCTCTTCCACAGCACGGCCTCCCACGAAGGGATGCCTCGTTGCTGCTCCGACTGCAAATTGGCTGCTATTGGACGGCAGCCCGCCGGCACCGCCTTGGGAAAGCCGCCTCGCCAGCTTGTGCCTCCTGCGGTGAACCAGAGACTCTGGAGCACCTCCTGCTGGCCTGCCCTGCTCACCTGCAGCACCGCGGCTGACTTCTGCAGGAGTTCCACCGCCTGGGGCTACCATGTTCACGACAGGAAGATATCCTCTTCCCCTGTCGTAATCAGCTACCAGCCTTCCTAAGTGTCGTCGAGTACCTCGACTCGTCGGGGCTCTCAGCGAGACTATAGGAAGTTTCTACAAAGACGGATAGCCTAACGGCCGTCCCACCACCTCGGGCTTCCTGATCCGCCACAACTTCGCTTCTGCTGGGCCACCTCCTATACGGTCTACCACCAGCCTACTCCTCCGGTCGAATCCACTGGGCCCTCCCGGCCGGGCTGCTCTGATGCTGCTAGGGCGACTCTCTACATTTCTCCCTCCAAACCTCTCTCTCCTTTACACCCATCTCCACCACCCTGCTGGCGCTGAGCCGTGCTCCCGCATTGGTTGCAGAAAATAGTGCTATCCTTTCCTCCTTTCCCCACAAGAACCACCACTCCCGTCCCACAGTGTAGGGTAGGCAACCAGACACATTTCTGGTCAACATCTCTGACTTCTCTCATTCTTTCCTCCTCCTCCTGGTAAAGCTATGATTTGTTCTTTTTTGTTCTTGTTTTTAATATATAACTTAATAATAATATAAACTAAAGCGCCACTACAGGAGTATTTAAAGAAAACGCAGAGCGGTATAGAACGACTGAAAGTTGAGCAAGCTGGTAGGGATTTTTGGCTGCGCTGGACGACGCAGGAATGCTTGAATGTAGCACTTTTCTTTTCATTTTTTTTTAGAATTATTTAGCATCAGACTGGGCAGAGTTTATACAATGTGCTGGTTTCTGCGCAGCATAACGTTGTAAAGACGACCGCTGTAGTAAGCCGCAGTAGAATTGATATAAGAGAACAATAAGCGATATTAGTTCAGTGCCCCCTGAAAGGACTCAGCCAACAAGAGTCCAATTTCCCTTTTTTTTTTTTTTTCAGTGCGCACGCTCACTGCCACGTTTTAGTTGTTTTCAACGCTTTTTCTTTTTCCCCCGATCCTGCTGGTGCTTACAAGCCAAGCAGTTCTCGGATTATTGCATTACGCTCCTCCAGGCTGAACTTTCCTGCAGCGGGTCTCGCGTCTCGCATGCAGTCTGCAAGGACAGGTCAGCGTTGCCCTTGGAGGTGGGATGCTGCAACCTAGGGAAAAAGACAGCTTCGCAGGCCGACAGAGGGAACGTTGTCCTCGAGCAAAAGAGAAACGGGGTGGTGCGCGGAGCGAGCGGAAACGGCGCCTCAAGCGGAGGAGAGGAGCCTTGACACGCACCGACGCGCTTTCCTCTGCGGGGCTGTTTGTGCTCGTGACGCGAGCGTCAGTGAGCGCGGCAGCAGCAGCTGGGAGAGAGAGAGAATCCGACTGTAGGCGATCAATAGAGGGCCCAGTGTCCGGGACATGTGCGCCAAAAGCGACAGTGGTGGGGTCTTCGGAGGTGCCCCCCTTCCACCATCGTACTCCTAGGGAGAACTCGGTGCCCGCTTCCCCAGGCGGGTGGTGCAACAACGATCCGGGCCGCGGGAGAACGTGTGGCGAGGGTGCGCCTTGCAGGCGGCGCTGAGGGCGAGGGGTGTTGTTGCCAAACCGTGCGGCGACCGACCCCGGACTGCAGCAGTTGGGCGTCCCCTATGCTGGTGCGCTGCTCGCTGTGGACGTTGCTGCTGCCTTTCCCTGCCACCGCACCGCTCGGATTATTACCGCCGTTTGTCGGGATACTTGCCTTCTGAAAAGGGTGAGTGCACGCTGTTCTTTCTTTCTTTCTTTTAGTCAATTTAATTATCACCAAGCAACTCTGAAGACGAGCGAAAATCAGCCGTGACTTCGATCGACTGTGGTGCCTTAGTTTCGGGGTGACCTCACCCACGAGCACCTCCACGATTTCTGTTACTTGCACGACGATTTTCACTTCTGCATCGTTCAGCCTTCTTATTCTTAAAATTAAATGTTCCCATACATACATACATACATACATACATACACACACACACACACACACACACACACACACACACACACACACACACACACACACACACACACACACACACACACACACACACACACACACACACACACACACACACACCACACATCGTATGGGTTGATTGAATCAGCAGTTTCCTCCAACTCTTTGAACAACTTTCCAGGCTCTGGCCGTGGCCAGAAAATTCGAACATTCAGTAGAAGTCGCGCAGCCAGAACTGGTGGGTATTGTAGCTGGCATGCATTTTGTTCCTCGAGTCCGACGCGCCGTACCTCGCGCGTCGGCTCGTGTGCACCACCCCTACGGTAGGAAAGAAAACGCGCTGTGGCCCCGCGGCGCTGCCAAGTTTAGTCGCGGGGTCGTGGCGGCCGCGGGATACCTTTTGTGTTTGCGCACGAGGAAGGCCAGACGTCACGTGGCCTGCGTGCCGAACGGGCTGCGGCCGCTGTAAGTGCATGCCATTCGCGCTCGGCGGCAAGTCAAAAGTGGCCGCGCGGCTCGGCGTCGGGGCTGCTGCCCGCCGAATGCGGAGAGCCAACGCCCGATATCGAGCGGCGAGTGCGGACCGGAAGCGGGCGGGCCGCGTGTTTACAGTTTGAGCGCTCCAGCCAACGGCCTGCCTCAGAAAGGTCGCGGCCGATCGATAACACTGAACGTGAGCGCACGGGTACGTGTGTGTGCACACAGCTTGTGCCTGTACGCACGAACGGCGTGAATAAAGCCGCATCTTTGTTATGCATGTGGCCGACCGGGAGACAAAGAGCGACACATTGAGCGTAAAAAAAAAAAAAAAAAAATACGCGCTTTCGTGTCGCGCACATGTCGACTCACTGCTGATCAGTCCGTTGGGCCGCGGGCAAGGAAACGAAACAATAGTCGCGGCTGCTCGGTTTATGTCGCGAGCTTGGAACGGTGATGCGTGTAGTTTCGCTGAAACGGGAACAGTGCAAAAGGCAGAGAAGGAGACATATATGACGAAGGCAAAGGTAACCATCGCTTTGCTATCAGCAAGGACAGGAAGGTATTGAGAAGGGTGCACCGTGAATGCGCCGAATACGGCGGTCCATCAATTAAATTAGCAAGACCCTTGAATTATTTCCGTTTGCGACGCACAAAGCATTCTGACTCCTTGTTTGTTACCGACAGAAATATCAGAGGACAGTCATTCCACCAAAGCATTCATTCTGGAGGGTCTTGTCAAGTTTCATGTTGTTGAAAGCTTGAATTCATGGGACTAGTAGTGAAGAATACAGCGCCAAACTAAACATACTTGCTCCTGAGCACAGCGTACGCACGCTGAAGGCGAGCCTCTCCTCCCTCCTCTAACCATGTGCACATGAAAAACGAAGTGCGGAAGACGTCCCCTCTGAAAGAATGCCTTACATGCATGGCTAATTTAGTTCTTAGTAAGTGTACGCTTACCGGTACCTGCAGTGGTGGTGCACTTGGCTGCAGATGTGAATATTCAACAAAATATCATGTGTGGTATGGCAGCGCCATAATCGTGTAAAGACAGAGCCGCAGTGTATACAGACGAATAGCGAACGTTCCTAAAAAGGATGCTGTCTATTGCACAATACTAACCATGTAAATGTTAATTTTATACATTCTTGCCGATTATTAGCCACTGTTCGTATCGGCAGCATATAGATCGGCTCATATCAGTACTGGTTTCAACATTATCATGGTAGACTGCGGGACATAATCACCGAGGGCTTCCGCTTTTTCTTCTTTTTCCTCCCTTTCTCTCAAGGCACTGTATACCCAAAGCGTCTGCGAGCCTCCGAGATGGTGTTTCTCATTATTTATATCTGAGGTCGATTGCCCGTATACTATACAAGTCTGTAGCTCTAGTTGCCACACATTCCACCATATATCCGGTTTTCTTTTCTTTCTCGTTTTTTTTCTTTCTCCTTTTTTTTCTTTCTCTTTTTTTGTTTTGTCTGGAAAAAATGATCGTATTCCGCAATATGCTTAGCATGACCGCGCTTCGGGAGGCTGCATATTACTAAGCTTCCGGACTTCCCATGAGCTCGGCTATACCGTGTGTCCCGGATATTGTTAGTCGAGCTAGAAAAAAAAAGTATTAAAACATGGTGCAAGATACAATCATAAGATCTACGGTGTTCTGTCGGCAGAGCTACCGAACAAAAGAGAAACTACTACCGAACATCACAGGTCTTAAAAGTGCATCGTGTGTGTGTGTGTGTGTGTGTGTGTGTGTGTGTGTGTGTGTGTGTGTGTGTGTGTGTGTGTGTGTGTGTGTGTGTGTGTGTGTGTGTGTGTGTGTGTGTGTGTGTGTGTGTGTGTGTGTGTGTGTGTTTTGAAGCTTCATTTGTTATTGTTGTTGTTGTTGTTGTTGAGCAGCTTGGCTAACGCTAGCTGGGACGCCCTATATAGGTGAGCGTACCGCCGCATTCGTTGTGTCTCAAGGAAACGAGACCTTCCTTTTGGTTGCCCGCAGCGGTTGCTTAGTGGCTATGGTGTTGTGCAGCCAAGCCCGACGTCGCGGGATCGAATCCCGGCCCCGGCTTTCGCATTTCGATGGGGGCGAAATGCAAAAACACCCGTGTTTTAAAGAACCCCAGTTGGTCCAAATTTCCGGAGTCCCCCACTACGGCGTGCCTCATAATCAGATCATGGTTTTGGTACGTAAAACCCCATAATTTAATTAACTTCGTTTTGGTTAATGGACTCAGGCCGTCCACATCGCTCCATGGCCATTCGTTCACGTCCCCTCGATATTTGTTACCGTTTCACGGATACCATCCATGTGTAAAAATCATGGTTTGGCCAGAATAGTGAGTCTTCGCTTACAACTGAGCCTTTTCCTTTAATTAATGCATCCTTGCAACGATCGCACTTGACCGTGTCGCTGGCGCAAATCAGCTCACGCACATTAAAAAGCAGTTAGCCGAAGCATGCAAGCGATTGCCTGAAAACCGCGTCACGCTGCATCACTCGCGATGAGGATTTGAGTTGTGCCATGGATTCAACTTTGGCTGCATTTCCGTGTGCTGTTAGCAGAGTCAGATCCACCGCGCATCCATGAAGCCAGAGAGAGCTAGCTTATGCACAATTGTCTTACAAGTGTGCTGGTTACGATTAGCCATGCCTCGCAAAACGAGGAGAAGCAGTAACTTGTCAAAATATACCCGCGAGGATGCTTTCATGCGCCCATAATAAACACGCTTACAGTCGCTCTGCAAAATGGGTGTGTTGCGTCATGTAAGAACATTATCAAAGGAATTATTTCCAGCATCTTGCACACTTGGCTTGCAGCATCCAGTTTTGGCAGAGTTACGGCACAGTTGGACCTGTCTAGCCGGAATTGCGTGTGTAGTCTTAAGAAAAGTAACATGTTGTTACACCTATGTAGAAGGAGATACGAATTTTCTGTCATATTGATCCGATAACTTCATAAGTATTGGTAGTGCAGGTACAAGCTGCTGCGCTAAACACTAGTGATTTTTAACATTGAAAAGGAACTGCAACTAACGTCAACATGCTGGTCAACTGTATATTTATGTTAGCAAGTGCCTATAACGACTGCACAGCTACTTTAATTCTTCACAAGAACCGCGCAATGATGCCGATCAATAAATGGGTCAGCCATTTCTCCAATGCTATTCACTGCATGCTTAGAATTATTCAAGCTGTTAGACTGGAAAGTATAGGAGTGAGGATCAACGTAGAATATTTCAGCAACCTGCTGTTTGCAGATGGCATTTTCCTGTTCACCGACACTGGGGATGAATTGCAACAGATGATTGAGGACCTTAACCGAGAAAGTGTAAGAGAAGCGTTGAATATTAATTCGCAGAAGACAAAGGCAATGTTGAGTAGCCTCGCAAGGGAACAACAATTCATGATCCCAGGTTGGTCTCTAGAGTCTGGGCTGTGGTACGTTTATCTAGGTCAATTACTCACAAGAGACCCTGATCATGGGACGGCAATTTATGGAAGATAAAAATTGGTCGGTTCGCATACAGCAAGCTTACGAAATCGTGACCGGCAGCTTACCGCTATACTTGAAAAGAAACGCGTACAAGCATTGCATTCTACCGGTCCTAACATAGGGGGCTGAAACTTGGAGGTTGACAAAGAAGCTCGAGAACAAGTTAAGGACAGCGCAAAGAGCGATGGAACGAAAAATATTAAGCGTAACATTAAAGGACAGGAAGAGATCGGTGTGGATAAGAGCGCAAACGGGGATAGCCGATATTCTAGTAGAGATTAAGAGGACAAAATGCAGTTGGGCAGGTCATGTAATGTGTAAGCCAGGTATACTGGTGGTCCACAAGAATTGCATGATGGATGCCGAGGGAATGGAAGCGCACTCGATGTCGGCGGAGAACTAGGTGCTGTGATGAAATGAGGAAAGTTACAGGCATATATCGAGAGAGAGTGAGAGAGAGAGAGAGAGAGCGAGAGAAACAATCTTTAATAGGTGTTGGAGATGTTTTCCTGCAAAAACGCCTGGCAGACTACTGCAGATGACGAAGATGACATATGAAACTATGCAGTCATACAAATTACGCATGTGCACAACACAAAGCACACACAGCCACAAGTAAATATAGGGTGTCTGATGGAGCCCAGTGTCTCTGAGAAAAGTTAAGAGTGCCTTCGGCGTGCTCAAAGTGCTACCAGCGCTACTCCAAGGTCAAATACACGGTGCAACTCTTAAGGACCTACCACGTAAAGTTATAAGGCAGATTTCAGACTAGGTTTTGAGAGACCGCTTAGCGTGTGCAGATGTATAAAACATTATCCTAATTATCACAGACATTGTATTCACATGCATGGAGTCTACAGACCCAAATCAAGGGCAATTGGAAATCGCCGGGAGAGGCATTCGTTCGCAATATACACAAAACTAGGTTGTTGATGGGGGAGAATATGATGACTGTTCAAATTTCTTTGTACCGGTCAGAAACTCACGATTGTTAGTTTATCAACGTGGAGAGGCAGAACATTGTACAAATTGAGCATCGGGACTTCATTACAAAAAACAAAAGAGGGAGAGAGAGAGAGAATGATACACATGCGCAGCTACACCGTATCACCTCTATCAGTAATAATTGTGCAAATATCATAGGAATAAAACATTGCATAAGTCAAGCAGAGCCTGCTATACTGTATGCATAGTCAAAGCGCAATACATCGACAATAAGCGAACGCCTAATCACAGTGCAGATTACCATAAGGTATGTGCAGTAAATACACACAAAATGAAATTGTCCCGCCATTCCGGCCCTGCGAAATTGGATGTCCAGCGAAGCTGTTGAAAACCTCCACTACAACAGGTAAAGGGGTGGGTAATGCTTTATTGCTCGAGAGTAATGGGAGTAATGATAATTTTGGCAGCACGCTGCCACTGGTCGTATTGCCGTTTCTTTTCCCTTACCGCTCCTCGTATTCACGCTGCTCCTCGGGAGTCACTAACTATGCGTTGCCTTCCCATAGCGCTGCTGCAACAAGAATGAACTCAGCTGCTAGGCTGTTTCCTTTATATATGAAAAGCTAGTGACGTCACTCCCCACGTCGCAAGTAGCCGTCGCCGCGGCAGCTTGGGCAACAGTAACCTTTACCGGGAAACGTATGCGGAGAGCGTTACGTATTTCGCTTTGTTATGAGGAGCGCTTTATCATCAGTTATGTGGTTCGGATGATTGTTGTGTTTGTTCTTTATTGAAGCGTATGCTGTTCTGTATGTTGTATGCGTGATTCCAAAGAATGTATGCACTGTTCGCTTCAATGCAAGTTGCATACAAGCCGCATACTTCAGGTTGCGACGAAGCCTCTTACATTTCTCCCGGAGATTCTGGGAGTCTTCGGGTGGCACTGGAGTTATTCGGGTGTTTGCTATCGGTGGTACTTAAGCTAACGGAAAGTTCTCTAAATGTATTTATTAGTCGAGGAGGCATCATACCTGTTGTTCGTAGTAAATAAGTTAAGGGAATCAGAGGGCCTGTGGAGTCTGCAGCTTTCCTCCCTTCCTTCTTTCCTATTTTTCATCACCACACAGTGGACAACGTCATACTCCGTGTCATCATGAGAACTTGGAATTTTGATGCCGCGGTCGTTGGGGCGGTGCTCGGCGTTTTGGAGGAGCGATATATATATATATATATATATATATATATATATATATTTCGACATAGGCAGTCTGTCCAATGCCGAAGAAAAACGAGCTCGTTTACTACACCTGGGCGACCGTAATGCAACACTATTATCAGTATCGGCATAATCCAACTTTTTATTACACAGCCTCCAGGATCGGCCCGCATTACACACAGCACTAAAAACCTTTGCCAACACGCTTATCGTGCACTGGCATGAGGATCGGCACACGCATGTCTTTGGCTGGCAAGGGCGAGTTTAAGTTTCGAGCGCTTCCTCACAGGCCTTGCAGAGACACTAAACGTGAACATTAAGTTTTAATGGGTACTACTAAATATTACGCCGCCAAAGACGGGTGGTGACGCCGCCCTGAAGTTTCAGCACCAGCTCGCCGTGCCGTCATGAATTTTGGCAGCGTCTGCTCGAGTCTAGATAACTAACTGTTTATCGCGAAGGCTCAAGCTGGCATGGTTCGAAACGTTTTTCCCGCGCCAGAACGACCCAGATGAGAGAGAATAATCTGAAACCCGTGACGTCACGCTGAAGCACCCTGCGCTGAGGCTTCGCCGCGAAATCTGACAGTAATAGGGAAGTTCGGTCTTCATTTTCTCCAGGTTTCATCAACATTCTCGCGCCAAATAAACTAATATGAGTGCTGAAAGAAGTCTTTACCAGTCTAAACTGATTCAATGGTGTTCTTCGGTGTCCCATGAAAGTGACCATGTCTCAAGCACCACGAAACACGCCGAACGAGCTGTCGCCAATTGAGCTGGCGTAAACAGTTCTCGGTGTGCTGAACAACGAGTGGGCTGGCGACGGCGAGGCTGTTGCAACGAGAGTAGGCGGCTTAACTTGTGGAACGGCCCCAAGACCACTTGCCACCCCCCGAAGTTGGGCATTTCTTCGGCTTGATGCAAGGATTCCTGCGTGCCTGGCCATGGGAAGGCGTTCGCCATCCGGATGTTTGCAAGGCATGTTGCCGGGGGGGAGGGGGGGGGGGGAGCGAAGCGGGGGAGCGATGGATGGATCATCACCCCCAAGCGACAGCGTTCACGTTAACGCAGTGTGGGAGAAGTGGGTTCCCAGAAATGCGCCCAACGGCGATGTTCGACTGTTTATACAGAACCCTGTATGCTGCCATTTATTATGAGAACGAAGAACACCGGCAAAGCAGTTCTCACGCTGATCTTTCTGCGGGGGCGGACGAAGGCGGGAGCGATCGGTGATCTCCAAGAACCAATTATTGTTGCGGTCTTGCCGTGGGAGAGATTGTTGCCAAGTCTGAGACCAATGAACAACTCCTGGAAAGGACTGCACCCAAGCTCAAGACCAATGAACAGCTGCTGGGAAAAAGTAATGCCAAATTCCGGACCAGTGGACAAATTCTGGGAAAGGAGAACTGTCCGTTGGTTAGACATTACTGTGCACTGTAGTATGAAATAATAGAGAGAGGATCCAACCTTTGTGAGGAAGAAAGGGAGAATAAAGATCTCACCAATTTCCATGCTTGTCCGGAAAGGTCTCCTAATTGAGCCAAGCTTGGCAGAACAGAAGCAGTGGTGCGAATAGGAGTCTCGGAGCGCAAATTGAATTACGTATAGTACCATCTAGTACCAATCGCATAAAGCTTCACAAATTGCGATAGCAATTATACGAAGGTTCCAAGTGAATTTCCGCAGTCGGCGTCACCGTGATGTTCTGTATAAAGTCCAAGAGCGATGGCGTCGCGTCCGCGCGCCGTATGCAGTAGGTACGAGCGAAAGCTTGCGAGGCTGAGCCTAGAAGGATACTGGCTTGATGCGGCGGTGTCTTTTCGCGCTCGCATAGGAGGACGGCGGGGGTGCGCGCAAGGGGAAGTGGGAGCGGGGAAAGTGTGTGCGCTAGGAGTGGGGGGGGGGGGGGGGGGGGGTGCAGGTTAGTGCGCGTCTCCTCTTCTACTTCAGCTGCGGTGGCTGAGCCTGGCCGCGTGCGTCTTATTTTGGAGGAAATCTGCGCTGGGGTCGAAATCTAGCCGACCTGATTTAGCTGATGGCTTCGTGTGCACTCTGTTCTCGCGCGTCTAATTCACGTTAAAGCGAGAGGGGCACGAAGGGGAATTCGCTCGCCGCTGCTACTTCTGTTCATCACGCCTGCGTTCTGACAGCTACTTTCTGCAGTCATCGAGTGAGATGTGTTCGTGTCTGTCTGTGCGCGCGTGACAATGTGCTTGTTAATTCAGATAGTAAGCGAATTTTTACAGCAGCTTATGCAGCTGATAAAACCACTAACCTTACTTCGTAAAGCTGTCTAATAATTTGCTATCGCAATCAATACTTCGCCTTTCGAGCGAAACTGTGACTTTGCTGACTCCATGACACAATATTTTCGCACTGCGACAACTCCTCTCACTGTGTTCTTCGTCCATAATTTTATCATTGTGTAAAATACGAGTCTGCACTTGATGGGCCAGGTATTTTTCATGAACACCTTGGTAGTCTCGCAACCCTCGCAGCTTTTGGCGTCATAAACAGTGACTCGCTATAGTAATTCCAGACGTTTAGAGGTCACCACCTCTTTTTCGCTCGACGTGAACTGCGAACAACGCTTCGCTGAAGATAACGTGCCAACTTAGCAATATGCCTACCAACGCCACTCAACTTTTTAGACTCGTACCACTTAGAGAAGCATCTGTGAGTGTATCGTCCGTATTCGACAACGACGTAGAAAAAAAGGTTCATTTCAAACCACAATAACCAACGCTAAAATATACAGAAACATGACTCCACTAGAATTTCTTAATAGGGGCCATAAGCGACTGCTGCGCGTGCAAAGTCAGCAGCATATGTTAGCGGGAGCGTTAGGCATAACCTTCGAACAAGGCAGACGACATCGGCTGAGATGTATACGAATATACCGTATGTTTCTCCGAAGATCTTAAGCAATTTTTAATAATCACCTGTGGTAGATAGCCCAATCATAAATCTAGAGCTTTGTTTAACGGGCGGCCATTGTTTGCACACAAGAAAATCGAAAAGCATGTTTGACTAATTATCAAAACTGCACTAATTAAGGTTTTATCTAATTACCTTACGGCATACATTGCAATTTACAAATTGTTGCCGGGGAGTTCGCAAGTCGGATCTGCTTGGAATGAA
Source organism: Dermacentor andersoni (assembly GCF_023375885.2). NCBI lineage: Eukaryota > Metazoa > Arthropoda > Arachnida > Ixodida > Ixodidae > Dermacentor > Dermacentor andersoni. Next base: position 111,264,443 of record NC_092814.1, on the reverse strand, counting down.
TTCTCAGGATGACGCCAGTTTGGATATATAAATTAGCGAACTTTTCGAAGAGACATATTGGCGGTCGAATTACTTTTGTGCTTCAATGCATAAACCGGCGTTTTGTTGAAGAAGTGGAATAACAGTACATTTTACCACAAGTTTGGGGCCGCATGTCGAATATTATATTATCAACAGAATACGTTTCAAGTGGATATGCCTTGCGGTCTCACCGGCTACAACTTGTATATTGGAAAGTATGCCGTAAGGCAATTAGCTAGAGAGTTGATTAATCAATTTTGGATAATTACTTGATTGCGCATCTTTTATTTATCGTCCAAGTAATGTTCACCTCTTTGAGTGGATCAGCTCAAGAATTGGAATTGTGCTATCTGCCACAGGCGATTTTTAAATATTGCTCAGTATCTTCGCAGAAACACCTGGTATACGGGGTGTTTCAGCGAACACTTTGAAAAATCTTTAAAAGTTGCCTGTGGCAGATATCACAATTCTAGTTCATGAGCTGCTCTACTCGAAGCAGCGGGTAATACTTGCACAAAAAATTTAGATGCAGAATCGACTAACTAATAAAAATTCACTAATTAAGTGTTCAACTAATTACATTATGGCCCATATTGCAATTTACAAATTCTAGCCGCGGAGTTCGCAAGGCGGGTCCCCTTGGAACGAATTTTCAAGATGACACCTGTTTCGAGATATAAATTCCCGAACTTTGCGGAGACATGCATTGGCGTTCCATTTAATTTATTAACAAAACGTCGTTTTATGCACTGAAGCACACAAGTAACTGGAACGCCAATGCATTTTTCCGCAAAGTTCGGGAATTTATTTCTCGAAACTGGTGTCGTCCTGAGAATTCGTTCCAAGTAGATCCGCGTTGCGAAGTCCACTGCTATAATTTGTAAATTGCAATATGGGTCATGCGATAATTAGCTAAAACGTAATTAGTGCATTCTTGTTAATTAGTCAATTTGGCATTTCAATTTTTTGTGCGCCGCTTCGAGTAGACCGGCTCATAAACTATAATTGAGCTATCTGCCACAGGCAACGTTTAAAAAGTTTTGAAAGTGTTCGCTGAAACACCCTGTATGTGAGGCTACATACGTACACAGTACGCATGTTTGACCTGTAGGAGTTTTCAAGTTATTTCGAGGGAGAAATGAAGGAGGCACGAGTTCTTGTGCCCGTGCAAGCTTGTATTGCGAAATGTTCACTCAGTGACCGATCTCTTCCGACGACTTTTGGCAGGTTGTTCTTGTCGACGTTGTCAGCGCGGCAGCGGCCGAACTGCGAGTACGCCCACCTGTATTTTCACTAATTGTATCGCTCTAACGAGGACAAACCCACGCTAAAGAAGACGGGACAAGCGCTGCCTGACCCTTAGGTATTCTGCCGGCGCTCTTGTCTGCTCACTATGGCAGAATGGCGTGCGCCATGTGACACTGTCTCCGAATGACTCGGCCGATCGTCGGCGCCGGTGCCGTGCACCAGTGGCGTGCTTGCCTTGTGGTACGAACTGCTAGGAAGCTCGACTACAATAATGGATATTTATGCGCCGCTGCCTGCGGCTCTTGTGTTATCATTATTACGCCATTATCACGCCTCGCGGCCCCTGACGTGATAGGCTGCATATCAACACGGCGGTTTGTGGCAGTGGGAGAGTCTTGGAGTTCATAGTGCGAGTGGAATTTTTTATTCTTTAATAATCTGATTCTACAGAGCTCTAAAACTACCTTGGGGGAACGTGCTCCTATATATCACATTGCAATGTAAAGCTCCAACGTGTCGGTTGGCCATACCCTGGCACCTTTATTTTTAGAGCTCGCGAAGGCACCGCAGAGCGCTCTGTCGAACTGCATGGTGTAAGCTCAACCATGAACAATCACCGAGGTAGTTCATTACAGGTTGCCAGCATACTGATTAGTGGTTTCGATTGGTCGATTGATGAATTCATCGTGTTATAGATCGTGAACTAAACTACGGGCCGTGAGTTGTGGCACGCTGTTGATGTTCGCCATCAGGAGCTTCTTAATTAAGGACTCGTCATCTTGCGCGCGCGCGCGTGGGTGTGTGCGTGTGCGTGTGTGTGTGTGTGTGTGTGTGTGTGTGTGTGTGTGTGTGTGTGTGTGTGTGTGTGTGTGTGTGTGTGTGTGTGTGTGTGTGTGTGTGTGTGTGTGTGTGTGTGTGTGTGTGTGTGTGTGTGTGTGGCTGCGGGCATACAAGCGTCGCACGTTCGTGTCGCTGACATTTACAAAGAACTGTATCCCTCCATCTGAAGTGGAATAACTGCGCTATTGTATCTGTAAATCGACATTTCCATCGTGAAGTTTTAAAAAAAAACGCGATTTTGGAACGCATTTAAAAGTGTCACCAGAGTCTGTATACTTATCACCATGATTACGACGACCTTTACGTTACAAGGACGCTCACTCCGCGCACAGAACCTGCTCATCGGAAACGGCGCTTGCCCAGTCAGCGCGCCTTCTGTTTTATTCTCGCTCTCTCTTACTTTCACAATTGTGCAATATTTGGTGCAACAACGGCAGTCTCGTATTTCTTGCACATATTTATCAATCCTCGCATTACTCCGGCGCCTAATTCATTGTTCATGCATGCTCAGTCTCAGCTTTGTCCCAAGGAAACTATACCGCTGTCTCATACGTACACATTTATTCGGGGAAATGTAGCGCAATCTTTATGCTATACAGGGTGATCATTTTTAAGTTTTATGAAGCTTTTCAAGATCGCCTGAGGCAGATAGCATAATTCTTATCCTTGAGCTGAATTATTCGAAGAGGCGGACGTTACTAGCACGAGAAATGGAAACACATATTCAATTAACTAACAGAAATTCGCTAATTACAATGAACTAACTTGCGGCACATATAGGAATTTATGAATTGCAGCCGGTGAGCTTGCAAGCCGTATCCACTTCAAATGAATTTCTAGTATGAGACAAGTTTTGATATATTATTTCCCAAAGTGTGGAACGAAATACATGGCGTTCCAGTTACTTTTGTGCTTCTATGCATAATAATTCTCAGTTCTGCCCGAAAGGCGAAGCACCGATTGCGATAGCAAATTAGTAGATAGCTGCACGAAGTAAGGGTAGTAGTTTTATCGGCCGTATAAACTTGTAAACATTCGCTTACTAACTAAATTAACAATGATAGAATATGTAAGCCTGACTCATCGAGGATGTAGGAAGAAACAGACACACGGAGACAGTGCTGTCTTTGTGTGTCTGCTTCTTTCTACATCCTTGTTCAGTCGCGCTTACACATTCTATCATGGATTCAAACCAACTAGCCCGTCAACGTGTTTTAACTAAATTAACCAGCACGGTGCCACGCGCGCGAAGGTAAACATGAACCCATCTCGCTCGATGACAGCGGAAACTGTGAAAACGCTGGAGTTAGGAATCGCGGCAGCAGCTGCGACCCAATTGACCTTTGTGCATCTGTCGCTTCAACGCGATGGAAACGTCGAAAGCACAGCGCATACGCCCGCTCTGCCAGCGCATACGCCCACTATGCCGCGCTTTCGACGTTGACATACGCCAACGTCGAAAGCGCGGCACTACGCCCACTCTGCAAACATCGCAGATCGCTTTGAAGATGAGGCCCGCGCGGGCGCGCACTTCGGTCACGTCGCAGATCGCTTTCAAGACACACGAGAGCGCCCGCCAAAGGCGTCTACTACGGCGTCCGCGATTCGCGTGGCCAACGCCGTAGTAGATGCCGCGGTTGTCTCCACTCTGTACGAAACGGCGGGTGAGGAGGACCTCGAGGCACTCTAGCCAACTAGGTGGTGTTACTCTAGCAGCCACCGGAGAAGAACGCCCCTCCTCCCTCGCCTGACCCCCCTACCTCGCACGCCACAGGAGAGGGCACGCATCTGGGCGGCGTTCCTCGCTCGCGCACGCGAGATTGAACCGCGTTCACCGGCTCACCCTCAGACGCTTTCACTCATACGGAACCTCACGGCGACGGCGACGGCAGAAATGCGCCTGGAGTGTCCATATAATTGCTATCGTAACAAAAGAGCTTTTTGTTTAAAAAAGGTAAGTGGAACAACAACGCATATCTCCAAGCTTGTTTCGACCATTTTGGAAATTCATTCCAAGTGGATACGCCTCGCAAACTCGCCGGCTACAATTCGTAAATTGCGAAATGTAAAGTAGTTAACTCAAAAGATAATTAGTGGATTTTTTTAAAACCGGCTATACGAGCACAACATATAACGAAGTGCTGCGTGTAACTATTTAACACTTCTTCGTTTCGAACATTTTTTTGCGTCGCTTCTATATGCGCCGAATGTAACTAGACAGTTATCTTTAGAATATAGGATACGACATTCAGATGCCATCTTCGGAAAAGTTGTTTTGTTGGAAATTATTACGTCGGACGGAATCAAGCAGCGTAATTTTAGTAAGCAAGCGATGTCGATATTGTGTTTGCAGAGCCATCGCGTGTATGTAACGCGAATTGCACTCTGCGATGAGGACACTTATTCTTCCGTGTGATATAAGGGCAACAATATTCGGTAATAGTTATTAGCATTTTGTACCACTTATCTTATTTTCTATCCACCGCCATTATTTCATCGCAATGACGTTTCCGACACGTACTTGTGTGTGCTTCAGGTGTCAATAAAGCTGAATAGTAAGGCATTGTTATGGGTGATTAAACAGATCAGTTATTAAGGTCATTACGGTGGTTTTAAGCACAAAAGTCAGCCTAATATATGTAAAATGAAATACGATACGGTATGCGTAAATGCGAGTAGAAAAATACATTCGTACGTTTTTTGCCACAATATAAAGTTCCGCTAAAGTTCAGCACCTCCGGTATTTTCGCTTTTAACCGGCATGCCTTTTTTGGCTGTTCATAAGAAGGCAGACTTTTCGGTTTTCTTTCGTCGACTATACTATTATTAAAATGAAAATGCCCATTATTTCTCTTCTGTGTGATTGCTATCCAGCACAGTGCATCGTTTTCTTCCTGCGGCATACCGAGTGTTTCACCTAGCTTGAGCTAAGCCATAAACAAAGGTGGTGTACCTTGGGCTAATGAGACCATCGGCGGGCTGCTCGTGACTGCAAAACATTATGATTCGAAAGAGTGATGACGACGAAGTGTCTTCTTGGTAGAACGCTTCTATCTGTGTTCGCTGGTTTCTGGCGAAATCTTCGGAATTTCATGGTGCCTTGCCTCCCGGTCTTGTGGCCATGGAGCCTTCCAGAGTCAGAGGTCATCAATACATTACGTCACACCTCTTTGAGGTCGGGGATCTGTAATTTAAAACGTGTTCACCACATTGCAGTGTGTTGTTCAGGAGCTCACTCGACACACGTCGTGCCTCTTCGAGGAGGGAAGTGCAACTGACGGTATTCCGGAGTCCGCCGTCAGTCGCACTATATATATTTACATAATGCATACCTGAGCAGATGCTTTGAACACATTAAAAAGCTGTCGGCAACGGCCTCCTGGTAGCCACGTCAGAAGCGTCGCTGTGGAGGGGAAAATCCTCCGCGGTTCATAGTATAAGCGACAGGCTGGTGCTGAGAGCGGGGATCGAAGCACACTCGCCGGCTTAGGACACGTGAACCCTAAGTGGGCGACTCCTGTGTCTACGGCGGACATCCGTCACCTTTTGTGTCTGCGCTCTAGTACTCGGGATGTTATATTAAGCACAAGCTGCTCAGGCAAGCCAAACTAAAGCCGAATGTTCCAGAGGGACCAAACTCGGTGGATAACGGACAACTCATCGCGCTAACACATTGCTACAGTACCTGTATCACACAGGGCTATTTGATAGCCCTGTCATACCCTTTTGTTAATTTCTTACAACATGTGCCTTAAAAGAAATCCCCCCCCCCCCCCCCAGAAAAAAAGAGTAAAAGAGAGAAAGCACTTGTCGGCGTCTTTTACAACGGGCATGGGGGCTTTTTGGAAACGCCGGTTGGATGCGTTGGCATCCAGACTCGACTGCGAGCAGTGACCTGGGCCCCCATAACGTAAAACTGTTCCAATGTGTTTTTATTCCAATATTATGACGTCAAACTTACGTGACCGCCGCCACAAACATCGGGCGGTGACACGCAGCGCGTTTTGAACAGCCCAATCAAACGCTCTATTCGTTTATAAACATTTTTCATCCGCGGTTTGACGGCAGTGCGTTCACGACCCCACAGAACTTCCGGTCAGCTATTTTCGAAAGTCCAGTTAGCAAAAAAAAAAAGTATTTTGTCGCAGAGTATAATGTAGGTATATATTCTTGATGTTTTCAGATTAAAAAAACGTGCGCCGTATGTCGAGCTCATGTATACGCGTTTTTTGTTGCATTGAACACTGCTATTCACTTGTCAAACACTCCTACTCTGCAACAAAACTGGTGCCAGATGTAAGGTCCTATAATTTTTTAGGCTATTGTAACTTACGTTTCCCCTGAGTGTTTAATCAATCAATCAATCAATCAATCAATAAGTGAGCTTTATTTAAACAAGTCAAGGAATGTGTACAAAAATAGTTGGACCAATAGCCTATGTGGCTAGTAGCTGGTCCAATACGCAAAAGTACATATACAGGTCAACCAACTACATATCTGCTCAATGAGTAAGAACATTATTTACATGAACAAGTACATTTATTTTAAGGAAGAGCTATTACGTTTGGCTAGACAAGAAGAAGCGTTTACATACAAGATCAAAATTTCTGGTTACTTTTATTTCCACAGGCACAGTGTTCCAAGTTATAGCGCCAAAGAACTCTAATAATCGTTCACCGTATACATTGCTGCAATAAGGAAGGTTTAAGTTAAAGTTTGTTGCTTGCCTGGTGTTTGCACGTGGGAAGTTAAATATGGCGTTGGGTAAGGGAAAGTTGGTGTTGAGTATTTTGTGAACTAAACAAGTGATCTTCTAATTTCTTAACGCCGTGAAAGAAAGAATACGAAGGTCAGTAAACAGAACGCTACTTGGGTAATGAACAGAGGAAAATGTTATTATTCTTAGGGCGCGTTTTTGCAACTGCACTATAGGTGTTAAGTAAGTTTTATATGTTAGGCCCCATATTTCACAACCGTAGCTCATGTGGGTATGAAACAAAGAAAAGTGTATGCAACGAAGCAAAACACGAGGAAAATATTGCCGGGCACGGGCCAGTGTGTAACATCTGAAAGCGAGTTTTCTACAGACAACGCTAATTTCTTCTCTCCAGTGCAAGTGACTGTCTAAATTAACACCTAAATATTTAAATGAATCAACACAATCCAGAGTTCGGTTCGCTAGAGTCAAAGTGAACTCACTGTAGTCTAGTATTTTCCTGTTAGAGTGAAATATGATATACTTAGTTTTATCAGTATTTAGGGCTAGTCTATTTTCTGAAAACCATTTAGCTACTTTTAGCAGTTCACCAGATATAGTTTCTTGTAATGACGAGAGGGAGACTCCTGAGTAAACTAAGGCGGTGTCGTCAGCGTACATCAAAACTTTTGACAGATTAAGTGCGCCTGGTAAATCATTTATGTATAATGAAAACAGAATAGGGCCTAAAATCGAGCCTTGCGGTACACCGCATACAATATCGGGGAAAGCAGAATGATGTTTGTTAATTACCACTTGTTGCCTTCGGGCCTTAAAGTAGCTGTGTATGAATTGAAGCGCGTTTCCAACGATACCATAAGATTCCAGTTTTACTAACAGTATGGAGTGACAGATCGTATCGAACGCCTTTCTTATATCAAGAAAGATTGACACAGCAATGTTATTCTTGATAAGAGCAGAGTTAAGCGATTGCGAAAGTGTTAAACCTGCAACAAAGCCATACCGCTGCGGGCAGATAACGTTATTGCTTACAAGAAATGCATTTAAGTGCAGCACAATGAGCTTTTCGAATAGTGTGTTAACTACACTAAGAATTAAAATAGGTCTATAACTACTCGGATGGTTCGGATCACCAGTTTTGTACACAGGGATAACCTTTGACACTTTCAGTATATTTGGGTAAACATTACTACTTATCGCATGGTTAAACACGTGACAAAGGGGCACACACAAGACATCAATATTGTTTTTCAATATCTTAACTTGAATGCCGTCAAGCACGGATGCCTTATTAGCCGATAATTTGCCTACGATACTTTTTATTTCCTCAAGAGTTATTTCACCAAACGAAAAATCACTGTCGACGCTTCTCTGGATCCTGGTTGTGGGAATTGAAAGTACAGACTGCTTAGATATATTGTCACCAATTTTTGAGAAATAATCATTGAAGTCATTAGCAATCTGAGGGGACGAATTTTCGGGAGTAACATACTGTTTATCCTGTAATCCTACTACATCTCTTACTATTTTCCATATTTGCCTTCCATTGCCATTTAGTCGTTTAATCAAGTTCGTATAATAGACCTTCTTTGATTTGTGAATTAGCATAGTTGATTTCTTTCGAAAAAATTTAAACTGGCTTTTGTAGTAGTTGTTAGTTTTGTTATGTTTTAATTTATTATAATAGTAGTCTTTCCTTTTCAGTAGAGCAAGTATGGACTCATTCATCCACGGACAAATGGCGTAATCATAGCTGTGTCGTGAAGCATACCGCGATTCTTCTATCGCATTTGTAAAGAAGTCAATAACGCTTTGACATTTCGCGTGAACGTTGTCATTGCAGAGGTTATCAAAATTTGTAGTGAGTAAGATATATTGCGTACACGTGGATAGTTAAGCCTTGTCGAATATTTATGGTGCGTTTGGCGAAAAGAATGCAAACAATCCCGAGGCAGAAACAAAAATTTTGGACAATGATCAGCAATTGTGGTGTCGTAAACACCTGCCCGTACATCGATCTCAATATTGCACAAAATATGATCGATGAGAGTTGAAGACATGTTGCAAACACGAGTAAGGGATGAAATCACATTTTCAAGATTAAAGGACTGTGGAAAAAATATGTACTCATAGCAGTCATCTCTAGACAAGTCGATGTTCATGTCACCACAAATGATAATTGGATTGCGGACAGGTATTAGAGGGTCAATAATAGTTTCCATCACAGAGATGAAATTATTAATACACGAGCTAGGAGGACGGTAAACTACGCCTATAACAACACCTCATTCAAGTTTCACGAAAAGGGTTTCGGCACTTTGGTTGCTGTACGAACTGTTAACTAGGCATTGAAACCCGAGCCTGTGGCTTATAAAAAGTGGAACGCCACCACCACGTGCTGTACTTTCTCTAGGTGTTTCCAGGTGTTTTTATTTTTTCATCCCTTCTGAGCCATGTTTCTGTTATCGCGATGATGCCGTAAGAAAACGAGTGTTGCGATATGTAGGTTAAAAATACGTCTGCATTTCTGTTAATACTACGGATGTTGCAGTGGACTGAGGACAAGAAATCATGTCCTTTCCATGTTTCTTCCATATCAGCTAAAGTCTTCATTTTTATGTCTTTTTTTTTTACGCTTACTGCACCTGAGCAAAGTCCTCTGTACACGTCACATGCAATACACGCGAATTTTTGTTTTGCGCATGAGGATCTTCCCATCAGACACCCAACTGAATTTCCAGTTATGTTCCCTCGTTGCACTTAGCGCTTTGCCCAACAATACCTTGTTCGCTGGACACAAGTGTTCATTAATAAAAATTGGAGAAATATCCTTAAAGCCAAGAAGAGACGTGTTTATTCTGTGCTTTTTAGCCGCTTTAAGAACCCTGTCCCTGACCTTACGGGACACAAACTGAACTACGATATCTTGCTTCGCCTTGTCTCTTGCGGGAACCTGATGAATCACCTCTATGTCTGAATCCTGGATTTCAGATTCGACACAGACAGCAATAGCTTTCATGGTTGAGGCAAGGTTTTCATCTGGAGCCACAGGAATGCCTTTCAATTCCAAATTGTTTTTGCGACTGTGCTGCAGCGGGTCGACCAGTTCTTTCTTAATTTCTTTCAAGTCTTTTGAAAGGCGGGTGGGTGTTCTCATTTGGAATTTCCTTATTCCTGGCTTTGACTTCAAGAAGTTCCTTCCTTATTTCTACGATTTCTGTCTTGAACGTTTCAAACTTTTCATTAATGAACTCCATGCCCTTCCTCACGTAATCTATCTCTGTTTCTATGACTTTAATTATGTCTTTTTTTTTTATTTCGGCGAGCTGCTTATCGAGCCGATCTGATAAATCTGCAAGCGCCTTAGTTACTTCCTTCACAGTCGAAGGTGGCTTATCAGACATTCTATTGGCAGTAGACGGAGCAATCCAGAAGCCTAAGTGTTGTATCTATTACGAAGTAGGTAGTTACTGACGTACCTGCGTAGGACAAGCAAGCGGTTACTTGCCGATCGACTCCGTGGCTGCCTGGATTGCTCCGCTATGGCGCCTTCTTCCGCCGGGGCAGCGTTTATGTAGCCGCAGAGTGACGTCAACGCTGGTTGGAGTGCAGACGCAGTTTGCAGCCTGGCCGCTGTAAGATGACTTGCACTCGACCTGGTGCTGCGCTGCTAGCAAGCTTCACAGCGAGGTGGTGGCGAGTAATGATCCCGGGGCCGGAAGTTTAACCGGGAGTCTCCTGGGAACTATGTTTGTAAGCATGAAAAGGGTCTATAGGAGATCACTTTTGTTTGCTTTCAAAGCGAATAGCATTGCCTTCCATGACAGGTTTTTCTTACCTAATTGGCCTAAAAGAGGCGAGGAGCACGTAGAAGTGGAGGGGGTTCGGTGGCGCCGCGCTAGCGCAGTAAAAGTAGATAACCGGATAAGGAGGGTGGTGCCAGCGTCTGTGATTGGCCCGCTTCCGCTTGCTTAGCTTCGGTGGCTCGTCGAAAATAGCGGCGGCGTGCAACGGAAGGTTAAGAATGTCGTTGAAACAAATCGTCACAAGATTCGGCCGAGCGATGTCGTGTACGTGCCGAAAGGGCTCCACAACGCTATACTGCCACGCGAAAATTTTCATTATACGCAAATAAATCCATTCTCCCCGGCCGCTCCGAGCAGCCAGTTCCAGAGCGATCGGCGGGCAGCCATCTTCTATTCCTTTCGGAACGGGGCTATTCCAGAAAAGAAAAATCCGTGTTGTTTGGCATAGTAATACATCTTTATTTCATATACGCCGCTTTGACGTGCTAAGATTTCGCGGTCTTGTGACTTCACGTGAAAGACAGGCGAAGTGGGTGCAGCCCCGAAGCTATTCACAATAGCGTAGGGCTTATCGCGAAAAAGCCGTAGAATCGGAAAGCATTACTTTTATTTTGTTCGGTGGGATCATGAATAATCAGTGTGACACGTCATATCAGGTCAGCAGTCCTCGCTATTTTCGTGATGTCGCGTGGCAGACACGTAAGGGGGGGGGGGGGGGGCGAAAACTTTTTTGACCCATCTTGGATGGCTGATAACAACAATGCAATAGAAACAGTTTGGAATAGATTTACGTTGTAGAGCAGTTGTTATCGTTGCTGAGAATGGCGCGGGAGTGGAATTTAATAACATGCAGGACCGGTGTTTAAAGCAACAAGCAGCTGTATTTGTAAAAAAAAAACAACTACCAGTCGAGTCACTCAGTCCTCCTCCTCTTCTTCTTCGTGTTATTATTATTATTATTATTATTATTATTATTATTATTATTATTATTATTATTCCACGCGAACACCGAATGAAAATAACTAGGATAATTATTTGAGGACGTCCAGGCAAAAGCTACGCGGCCCCCTCCACCGCAAGCAACAAAATTTCACTACTACTACTACTACTATTACTACTACTACTACTACTACTACTAATAATAATAATAATAATAAGAAGAAGAAGAAGAGGAAGAATAGTAATAATAATAATATAATAGTAGTAGTAGGAGTAGAAGTAACAGTAGTAGTAGTAATCAATTAATCAATGGTTATTTTATGTGCCCATTAACAACCGGACGTCTAACTACTGGCGCACAGAGAAACAAAAAGAAATTGTAAAAAGGCAAAACAACTACGACGAAAAGTTATGGGATAAAATTAATATAATAGAAAAGAATATAATGAGCCTGTACATAATGAGCAAGCATCAAGAAATAACACAAAATTACGTACATTACACATTAATCACATATACGAAAGGATAGAGAAACTAAGAGAAAACAGGACAGGAGGCTAGCTAGATAGAAGGCTCAAGAGAAAGTGTGAATCTCGGAACACAAATAAGGCAACACGTTCTGGAAGATATCAACGAGGACAAAATTAGAGTCATATAGAATTTGTATTCTGTGGAGAGGCGAGTGACTGCTGAAAGAAGCAGGAACGTGTAAAAGTGTATATAGGTCCCTGGTAGTCTCAAGGAGAACCCGTAGGGGAAACAGACGCTAGTACAACCGTGCATGTTATAATTCCATGCATGTTTTTTTTTTTTTTTTCTAGAAGAAAGCTCGTCGGTGCGACTACCTATGCAGGTAAGTGGCAGAAACGTATGATATTTATTCAAAATATTGCACGAGGTCATAAAAGGACGTTTATACATACGCACGAACTTTTTCTGCACACGCTGAATTAAAATGTTTGAGTTGATTGTGCCATCCCCCACAAGTGAGGCGTATTCAAGTAATGGGAGGCATATGGATGTTAACAATTTGAGGAAGGGGAATGGGATACGGAAATCTCTTGTAAGTCTCCAGACGGAACCGATCGTGCTAATAATAATAATAATAATAATAATAATAATAATAATAATAATAATAATAATAATAATAGAAAAAGAAGAAACAAAAAAAGAAGACCGAGTGTGATTCAGTTGGTAGATTACTGCTTTCGACCGCAGCCCTGCACAATATGGAATTGCAGTCCCGCATTATTTTCTGCAACGATAACACAGTCCCTTTTGTCTTTAAAGCGGCAGTTAATTGCCGTAGGTAGTGGCCAGGTTATTTCCTTGTGCCTCTTTCCACTTTATTTCTGTCTTTCTTTCTTTCTCATTATTGCTACTTCCATATGCGCTGACGTCCGCTGAAAGAAGTATATTCGCTCAATATTATTACTGTTTCTATTTTGCCGCAATGCGACTGCACGTGTAAATTGAAGGGGGAAAAAAACGTGACGAGAGGAGGGGAGAAGCTGAACTAGGCTCACGGTGCAAGAACGATATAGAGAAACGCTGACACTCTCCCACGAACGCTGGCGAAAAGGCTGCTCGCTCGCGGCCAGATTACGTTCGGCTCGCTTTCAGCTCGGTCGGCGCCGTCGTGGAGGGCGCTGCGAAATACGGTCCCAGTCTGGGCGGCAAGACGCGTGCGGCCTCTTTGTGCTTGCATGTGCGTTTTGAAGGCACGCTTTTTGTTCGCGCGCGTTTCATGTGCTTGGGACCACGGGACTGCTATGAAACAACCGTAGCGCGAGATGCTGTGCACATTTAAAACGAACGCAATAAAGAGCCGGATTCGCTTTGAAGTTGACTGGCGTTAACCAGTGTCAATCCAGTTGGCTGCAGCGGCGGCGGCGGCGGGAAATACAAAAAATTGCCCCGAGCGCCAGCCTCTCCGCAGTGCACGGTTGCTTGGAACCCACGTGATGGCCTTCTGCCAATGGAGGGGCGAACGGCGTTGATAAAGCAGACGCGCAACTCTGCTACCTTGGATAGCATATACATAATTCTACGCCGGTACGGCTCCGTCGGCGCCGTCGTAGAGGGCGCTGCGAGATGCAATCCCACTTGAGTCACTGGAAAAAATTTCAGAGTACCGCAAAGGTCGGGATTTGACTGGCAACACTGAGCGGCCACCGCCATATACCTTCCAAGCGGACTGCGTCGCGGGAAGGCCGCCGTGTTGGAAGAGCTTGATATTCGGTGACACATCGGGTTGAGTGTTTACTGAAGTACAAATACTTTGTGCCCGGAGATAACGGTTGCTAAGAACGAAAATAAGATGTTATTTTGTGCGAAGTAATGCAGCCGGTGGTTGTTTTGCACGCCGATCGTGTTTACTGCTGGAACTGTGCTACGATTGTGGGCAGCAGCTTAGCGCTGCTATCGGGAGCTTATGCACGCGTTTTTTTTTTTTTTCCTTCCGCGGAGCGAACTACGAAGGAAACATTTCGTCACTTCGAGCCGGAATGAGGCAAGCTTGTGTTTTTGGGCATGAACATCGTGGACCGCCGTCGGCTTATATTGAATGTTTCTAAGCAGGACGAAATTAACACCTGGCAGTGTCACAGGCACGTACGTTCATTGTATAATTTCACAAGCTAAATCGGATACATTTAATTTAGTTTGTAAACGGATACCGCGCGTTCTCGATTCTGCCAGGCGACTTCGTCGGCCGTATACGCACGACACACTGCGACTGCCATGTGCGCACTGGTGTTTGGCCGTGATCGTAAGACAATCTGTGCACAGCAGGCGTAAAAACCAACTTCGATGACCATTCTGCGCACTAAATCTTGTGGAAGGCCAATATGAGCCATTACAGCTACGTATATGTACTTCTGTACACTGATAATGAGCGAGATTTTGCTACATCGCGATTTATGAACGCGGCTGTCTAGTGCGTGCATGAGCAGCTACTCCTCTCAACTTATTTATGACTGTTTTTTTAGACTGCCAAGATTTGCTGCCTGTGTAAAAAAAAAAGCAGGAACGCCCGTTGGTGACGCAGCACCTTTTGCTAAGTTACATAGGCGATGTATAACATTCTTGTGCTTTTAGAGCGGTTTATGTAACATGCATAGTGAGAGTGAAACTAAAGCTACTGGGTGTTCTGTTTTGCATTTCTTGTTATGCATCAAGCACAACGTTATTTGGGTATGCGCCGTAGCATTTCAACATAGAACATAATATGTATGCTGACTTCAGTTCATTGCGTGTGCTCGGCTTACAAGCTGAAAATTTGAAGCATGTGTTGTGAATATCACCTGGCCATTGGTTTCAAGCTCGAAATGCGTATGCATAAATGAGCAAAGGATGAGTGGAAAAAATGAAGTATCGTGGGCCTCGTATTGACTATGTTTTTATTGACTGCGATCGTCACGATCTGCGAAAAACAAGTGCCATATGGGTCGAGTGACTCGAGGCGAGAGCGCGCTCACGTGCGCGGAGAAATCATGCGAGTACCTGGTGCACGTGAGGACGCGGAATTCTCGCGCGGCAAGTGTGCCTTCGCGTGCCACGAGCACGGAATAACCGCGAGTGTTGAGCAACAAACGCGTACACGTGTACCCGCGTCAAGCGTGGAAGTCGCGAACGATCCCTGCAATGAACTCCTATTTTCCTAGCATCGCTAACACCGCGTGCACTTCGCTTAAATATCTTCTAAAACAGTGCCGAAAAGCACAAGCAAGGTGTACTTTTACCTCGCACACGCGGGTGTTTTTTGTAGGCTTGAAGTTCTCCCGGCCGATTCTCTGTCACCACGCAGAACGACGCTCTCGGTCATTTTTCCCGGTCGGAATCGAGTAAAAAGTCTTGCCAGACTCGGTTCGGTTGCTGCGTCCGAAGGCGCAGCAGCCAGGCATGATTTCCTTGCAGTCAAACGCGAGCGCGACAATCGGAACACACAAAAGCGTAGGGAACCTGCGCTCTAACTCAGCTGGCTCGCCCGGCGCTTGGAAGGTATATGGCACCCCAAAGTCACGCGGTACGGTTGGGCCAATGAACGCGTCGGCGGCGCGGGGAAACGAATGCGGTATTCTGAAAATTTTTCCAGTGACTCTACGGTCCCACCGGTCCCAGTCTCGGCGTTGGCGAACAACTATGGACGCTCTCGCGCGCGCAGTGTCAACACCTCACGGAGGAAGGAAACTCAGGAGAGGCCCTGACGTCACTCTTTGTGAAGCTAAAGTGAAGCCGGAAGTTGGCGTTGCTCATCACGTTGCTCCGTAACGCGGATAATATAATAATACGTGCAATATAGTTGTTATTGAAGACAACTTCTGGGAACGCATACCGCATTTCCCGGCATACACTCCACGAAATATATTCAGCGTGTCTTTTTTTTTTTTTCGTTCTACTGTAAGGCCGCATGATTGTTTTGTATTCATTTTTTCTTGCGCTAAATACTGTAAGACGCTGCGGGGACGAAACGAAAACTGGATATGAAACGGACACGGAAGTGCCACAGGGGAGCGCAAGGCCTTTCTTGCGCTCCCCTGTGACACTTCGTGTCCGCTCCTTATCCAGTGTTCGTTTCGTCCCCGTAGCGTCTTACAACACTTAGCGCCAGAAAAATGCAGACACACCAACTATTCCAATTCATAGCTCTTCTAATTGTTTTGAATACTTCCCAAGTGTCGCGCGTTCCCCACGTGTTTTGTGTATAGAGAGTGGTCCAATCCTTCCCCCCCACCCCCCGCCTTACGCGTCCGGGGGGCATCCATTTGTGTTTTTGAGAGGTCAGAATGCCCGCGTGGTGTCTGGTGACGACTCACGGTGCGCGCCCACCAAGGGGGCGCAGTGCTGATGCGGATAACGAATTCGTAGAACGCGGTCTTGCGCGCACTGAGTTGGCATTCCGCCGATGGTCATAATAGTAATCCACGAAGAATAACCTTGCGCGATACTGTTGTACGCCGTGTTGTAGCGCCGGCTCCCGAGTTCCTTGCTGGCTGGAGACGCTACCGAGGTTTGGAGTGGTCTAGCAGTAGTATTGACCACGTGTTACATGTACAGAGCGGATGTCCACTGCCCTACGCGTCCATGCGGCAACCGTCGGGATCGGGTTGTTGAGTGCTGAGAAAATCCCGCGTGGTGTCGAATGACGACTTGCAGTGCGCGCCGTATAGAGGTGCAGTACGCATGCGAAGAGCGCAATCTGAGAACGTCGTCTTGTAAACACCGAGATCGAATGCCACTAACGGTCATAATTCTTCCACGCGGACAAACCTTGAGTGGGGCTGCGGTACGCGGTGTTAAGGCCCTGGCTTCCGAGAGCTTTGCAGGCTAGAGACACCGCCGAGGTTTGAGATGGCCTAGCAATAAATTGTGCGGGCCTGGCGTGTTTTGGTGAAGCCTTCACTGACCACGTGGAAATAGGAGAAGGGAACGGAGTTGTAGGAAGAAGGACAACAGTTTTGTTTTCCAATACGTTTACTTTTAAGAGAGTAAGCCTAACCCTTTGGATTGTGGCTTAACAAACGTTTAACTGTCATTGGCAATTGTATCTGTGGGATGGGCCAACGCTGCTTGAGCTGTAGTAATCTAAATGGTATGCTGTACCTCAGATTTGGCCGAAATTAAAATTAAATTATGTGGTTTTATGTCTCAAAACCACGGCCGCTACAACGTAAAGCTATTCCAAACTTTTCTATTCAAATTCTGCAATCAGCCCTCCGCGATTGTTCGCAAACTTTTTTGGACCGCCCTCACTTCGCCTGTCTGTCACGCGACGTCACGAAAACCGCGACAGCTTCCAATCTGATATGAGATGTGCACACTGATTATGTGTGATTCGACCGAACAAAGAACAAATTAATAATTATTTCCGATTCGACGCCTTTTCGCCATTAATCCTCTGCTATTGATCAAAAGGTTTCAGGCCGCACCCACATCTCCTGTCTGCCACTCGACGTCACAAAACCGCGAAACCTCATTGCGTCAAAGTGACGTGTACGCGTTAAATATGCATTAATATGCCGAACAAAACTGGATGTTTTTCTGAATAGTCGGAGACTGTCCCGTTACGAAAGAAGTAGAAGATGGCTGCCGCCGATCGCTCAGGCACTGGCTACTTGTACCAGACGGAGAGCATGGGTTTATTTGCGTATATCAAAACTTTTTGCGTGGCCGTATAACGTTATCGAGCTCTTTCAGCACATATACCATATCGCTCTGCCAACTCTTCTTTGCTGAGGATCCAGTCTAGCGGCATTTTTACCTGTCCGTTGCATGTCACCGCGATATTAGACAAGCCACCGCAAGTTAAGTAAGGGAAAGCGGACCAATCGCAGACGCCGGCACCACTTCTCCATCCGGTTATCTGTTTTCAGTGCGGTTATCTGCTTTCAGTGGCCCCACCCAAAACTTCTCCACTTTATCGTGCTCCTCGCCCCTTGTCTGCCAATTAGATAAGAAAAACCTCTCAATGTAGGCAATGTTATTCGTTTTGAAAGCAAACAAAAGTGACCTCCTGTAAACGAGGAGAGCGTTTGATTGGGCTGTTCAGGCAACGCTGTGTGTGTTGGAACCATGTGTTTAATCCGCCGCGATTTCGGTTTCTGTTACAAGTTTCGGTTTCTCTTTCTAGCCAAGCAACCTTGTACTCCCATAATTCCACGTTCTCTTCTCTCCCCTCTCTTTTTCATTGTCTGTCCATCGGTGTTGCAGCAGTGTGGCAGCATCGCGCCCTTACAATGGTTGATATACATTAAATCCAAAGTTTATGTAGTGTTGTCGCCGTCTGTCATCTGTCCGAGGAGTGGCCGCTACATCAACGCGCGCCATGGAATCGGAACACTGTGGGTCACTGCCCGATGCTTGCGTCGGCAGTTACATAAATTTGACGTCAGGTGATTGAAATAAAAATATATTGGAATAGTTTTACGTTATAGGGCCCCACGATCTGATTATGAGGCATGCCGTAGTGGGGACTCCAGAATAATTTGGACTACCTCTATTTCTTTGACGTGCATCTAAATCAGTACACGGAGGTTTTCGCATTTCGCTTCCATCAAAATGAGGCCGCCGTGGCCGGGCTTCCATCCCGCGACCTCGTGCTTAGCAGGCCAACACCATAGCCACTAAGCAACCACGGCGAGTTGGGCTGAAATCAGGATTGCTGATAGATCAGTGAGGCTCCGTTCCATGTACGTTAAAATGAGTCTGTTCTCTAGCATTCATTGAGACAGTCGAAGAGTTAAACTCTGTTTCGCAATTGTTCAAGTTGCAATGCATTTGTTTTATCTGCCATGTATGAAGAAAAGTTTATCTATAAACATTCTTGTCCATCTGATTTTGGTCGCTTCCTGCCTGCGTTTCATCATCGCTGCCGATCATCACACGAGAAACTTCACGTTCCAACGGAGAAGCAAGAAGAACAGCCGACGAACAAAATTTTACTTGCCCCAAATCACACACACACACACACACACACACGCGCACACACACACACACACACACGCACGCACACGCACACACACACGCGCACACACACACACACACACATGCCTGTGACGGATAGGATAATTCTAGACAATGATCTAGATTATTCGACGAGGCGGCCATCACTTCTACGAGGAATCAAAATGCCTAATTGAATAATTAGACAAATTACTCTAATTGAGTCTTTGATTAATTACTCTACGGCACATATTCAATCTACGAATTCTAGCTAGTGAGTATGCTCACACACCATTTTTGTTGTTGTTATGAAGCGCGTGAGTATTTGTTTCACGCATTTTCATTTCGGATGCGAAAAACACTACTGTTCCGTGCGCCTGTCAGTGAGAAAAGCCTCAGACGCAACGCTTAAGTACGCGAAAGCGTTCCACGTTGTCAGACAGGAAGGGGCGGGTTGAGTGAAGCGTAAAGCTCGCAGGTCGTGTCGTGTCCTCTCCGGTCCACTTGCGATACCGCAGGTCGTGGCACTTTCAACAATATCGATAAGACTACACGCACTCTATCGGCAGCAGTCTCAGCATTCGTGAAACGCGGGTTAAAAACAAAACAGAAAAAGAAACAAAGCACGTTCTGCGGCTTTTTTACGATAATAAGTCGAAGTAGTAAAATCGACGCGGAGTACGTTGTTTCGTTTGCAATGGCTGATTACACTACGGCAGTCAGCAGGTGGATAGCGCCAGTAAACAAGGATCTCGCCAATGACGTGTGCATTGGTTCTTGCGCTCATTGTTGAGGAGATGTTTGCATGATGGGATGTTCTTGCACCCGCCTTGTGGGTGGCCCATGGTGGCGGAATGGAGACGCTAGCATTCTTTAGATTTAGGCGCAAGTTTAAGAACCCTATGTGCCCAATATGATTCCGTTGCGGCGCCTGACAGTGTCCAGGTGTTGCTTTGGAACGTAAAGGCCCCACTAATGCTGTGTTGTGCTCCCTGCATGCTGTACGCAACTAACTTCCACCGCAAACTGGCTTCTATTGTCTGAATCGAGTGTTTACTTCTGCTCAGGCAACAACGGATGCTTATCATGAGCAAGAATATGCAAAGTCATTGGTAAAAAAGATAGAGAGAGAAAATAAAAATTGAAAAAAAGAAGTCACTCTAATTACGCCGTCTTACATCGCTGCTACCCGGATTTATATCCAACAGATGCGTGTAAAGCTTCCGGACAGAGAGCAACACTGCGACACATGCTCTGGGAATGTGCCGGCAATAACGATACTGAAACCACCTCCGCTCACAACGCGTCCATAATCCCGGCCGTTGCCAGAGTACAGGAAGCCTCGAGCTCGCTTCTTCCCGACGCCACGCCGGCTGCCGGAGCCACCGGGGACCTTCTCCATCCGCGTCGCCGCCACTGGGAGGGGGCTCTCACAAGTTCAGAGTTGGCAGACCAGCTCTGGGACGTCCGGCAAGCCGAAGATGCCGCCCGAGTCCAAGGACTTCGAGCCGCCACCTGAGGCCACCACAACAAAAACTGCCGGACCATTCTTTAATAAAGTTTCTTCTTCTTCTTCATCAAAATACGTGACATTGTATTGTATAAGAATGTTCTTTTTTTATTCGTTGCAAGTCTGGCTGCTGTCTTCCACAGCCTTTCAGTTTTCTCTTTCATGCATGTCTTTCCGCCCGAAATGTAGCTCATACCGTTGAACAGCAGCTCCTGCCGCTGACATTTTATTCGCGCTTCTGAAGTAACACCTCGCGCTTGATGCGGCGCGTCTACAGGAAGAGCGCGTGCCAGCAGGAAAAGAGAGCTTTCTCCACAGAGCTTCCGCCGCGAGCGTCGATCGATAGCTGCATACAATGGACTCGCAGCTCGGCAGGCCTTTCGAAGTTCACGGCAGCGCTACTAGCGCATCGCCGTCGGCGCAGCAGGTGCGCTACGTGCTCTCTCCTTCTATGCCCTTGCCCTCCTCTAGCCACGCGCCGTGGCTGTTACCACGAGCGAGCGCACGCTCGCCACGACACGAGAAGTAGGCGGAGCCTCGCCGCTATCACATGGGCATTGACGTCACCCGTCTTGGCTCCCGATTTGGAGGTTAGCGTCCACGGAGCGACCGTCGCTTTTCGCGCAGTGCGGGCGCTTGCGGGCGAATCAATTCGAGGGCTAACCATCGTTACTGGGAATAGTATTATAAAGATACTAAACGACAAGCGTAACCTGTGTGCGTACGTCTCGCTGTCTAAAAGCAGGAAAAAATTTCCTACACGAAAGAACCAGTATGCGGCTCTTTACCGCACGCCGGTTGTGAGCATCGCGCGGCGCCGCTCCCTGGGTTGCGCTCCGGAGTACACGTGCCGATGCCGAGAGCGTTCGGCACGTGGAGAGCCCTCGTCGCTGAGTGAGGGGCGTAGAGGACGAGTGCGGCACGTGCCGAGGCAACCCGGAGGAGACAGAGCTGCGATCGCGCTGAGCGCTGTGCTTGGCCACGGCCTATCGTCCCCAGAAGTCCTCGTCTGGGGGTTTACTCACGAAAAAGGTGAGCTAGCTCGGCATCGAGCACGTTTTCTGTTAGGCCCAGGCACCAGTTTTGGCTCAGGCGTGTACTTTAAAAAATCGACTAAATAAAGCTGGTTCATCTGTACCCCAAATTGAAGAATGCTAGCCTGCCTCGGGTAGGTGTCCTGTCGTCATCAGTGCATCTAAGACAATTCTTTCCTGGACATGACTGACCAATTTTCTTGGTTTCGTAACAGCGTCATAGCTGGTGTTCCTGCGGTTTCTTGCGGATTTTCAAGTTCGGAACTGAAACCCACGTGCCTTACTAGCTTACCACCTACCCACGACACGTATCCCATGCGGGAGAACGTTTACATACCTCACATACCACCAGCACATTGCTTCCTTAAATGCTCAATTTTCCATCGAAAGTGGGCTGGTTAGTGTGCGTGGCTAAATTACTTATATCTTAAAGAATTCACTTTAGGAAATGAAGGTAAAGTTGAGAAAAGCTAGGGTGAGGCTGTTTAGCCCGGCCGACTATGTCCCGGTCAGCACTTGAGTGTTCGTACGTATTCAAATTTACGCTCGTCGGCGAATGTATTTATGGGCGCATTTAGCGGCGTTGTGTGGCATGTTTTACTAAAGCTCGTAGTCTTAAGCTACGTGGTCGGTATGGCGTACCTCCATAGAAGCACCGATCACCTCTCACATTCTGGGAGAGCATTGCGACGTACCATTCTGCGCGGTTAGTCGTTGAAAGCAACAGACAATCCCGTTTTTCTTGGTATTGCGAAATTCCCTTTTCCAGAAATTCTGCCGAAGAAGCGACGCTCGACCTTTCGAGCAAACCGTCTCGCTGGTGGGCTCAACCCGTTTGCCCGGGTCCTGCTTCGACTGGCCGTCACACGTGCAGCGTTTACAGCCACACAACTCAAGGAACCACACGAATTTGGGCCAGACGTATTTAGCCGTCAAGGAACGCGTTCGAATCGAGCGCGTCAACATAGCGTTCGGATTGGCCGCTCGGCGTTGGCGACCGCAGTGCCGCGTTGGCGGCAGCACTCCGCTCCAGCTGCGCTTCTGTGGATTCGACTACGAAATCGCAGGCATTGCTCGGCAGTCGCACTGGAGCTTATGGGCTTCGGTTCCAACACAAGACACAGTACAATAGAGCGTATTTTCGCAACACGCTGTCTTGACTGCACGAACCTTTAATTGTGTGCTGCTCGAAGCTGGCGAAGTGCAACATTGTGTTTTATATTAAACTGCTGAAAGTGGACTGACTTTTGTTTATAAAGCCGACTATATTACGGCTCCCGACCTGAACATATTGTTATTGCTGGACATTTTTCTGCAAGCAGCCCTTCTCCTTTGCTGCTGTATCCGCAAAAATAGAGGAACAAACAAACAAAACAACATGAACCTGTTCCGAGTGATTCACAAACTATGTTTCGGTACCACGATCAGAGGGACAGTCGATACCGTGCGTCCGCGAAAAAAATAAATAAGAAATAAAAACTCGGGATGCCTTTTGAGAAATGCTCCACGTTCAAGAGCTGTACAAAAGTTACACTGTTGGACGTGTCAACCAGTGAAGTCTCGCACTTCGCTGCATCTTGCAAGTCTCTAAATTTGGCATTAACGGTGCGAAATGTAAATAGGTCTGACAATGGAACAAACGCCATTAGTAGATATTCTCGTTGTTCAACGCGTGTTGCCCTTAGTTCGTTTCTGGGCATTCGTGGATGTAAAAAGGAATATGCCATAATGTGACCGGGTCTGCGTAACCAAAAAGCGAGCGCCATTCGAAACTTCGCAGCTTTCCATAACAGAAAAGGAATATGGAAGATCTGACAGCTGCATCGCCCATCCCCGCCTCCATAATACTAATGATGATGATAATGATGATGATAGTAATAATAATAAAGGTGCATGGAAAATACTGGTGACACCAGGATGAAACTAACCGATGGTTAGGTGCGAAGACATACCGCCAACCTGCTGGACAATTTGTCTTGCAGCAGACTTTTCTCGCTACACCGCGCAGCCGGCGGGGTCAGTGACCCGCTTCCAATCACTTCTGTCATCCCGGAAGTAAGGTATCAGTCAGCTAGCGCGCCAGTATTTATGGCCGCGGTCTGCGACCAGCAAAGTAGAGCCGCATTCAGACCGTTTTGGCTGTTGCACTAGAACACTATAGCGGTGCGCAGCAAGCGTAAGGCGTTTCCGCCAAGTAGCTCTTCGATACGTTTTCAGGGCGGCTGCGCTCGTGCAGAGAAACGAAATGGATTGTAGCGGGGATAACGTCTCGCTGGGAAATCGGCTGCACCGGCTGCTGGAGCTGGTGTAGTCTTCCGGAAAACCACAATAGGAATCGGCCGACGAACAAAAAAGACTGCCCTTGGAAAAAGCGCGCCACTCGCAACTGGGGAGAAACGCTCGAGCCGCCGCATCGGCGGGCGACTGACGTGAGCACTACCTCGGAGCGCACGCGCGCGGGGAGGAGCTCCGCGGGCGTCCTTGGCGCCGATGGAAACGGGACACGCGGCTGTTGCGCAACCGAGGTCGCGCACGTGGAGAGAGAGGCGAGTTCATCTGGGCTTTCTCGCGAATCGCGGAAATTTACGGCTAGCTCGGCGCGTGCGGACGTCAATGCCGTTTGGTGCGCGGGCTCCAGCTGCGCGCGCTCAGCCTCCTGTCGCGAACTGAAGTTCGCTCGCATTCATACAGCGGCGATAAAACTGACGCATACACTTCGAGTGCATACACATGCCGGTACGCGTAGACGTTCTCGGTACGTCGGCGGCATCTACAAAGTTAAAGGTTGCGTGCGTCGACACACCGGCTCGGCTATCCGCAATCTACTTGCTCTTGAACTGTTGCGGAGTTGTCTATATAATTGAGGCTTAGAAGAACAACCCGCGCAGGCTATTGCAGCAGCGCTATTGCAGCAGCGCTTGATGTAAACCAAGGATGAGGGGAAAAAAAGAAGATAAATAAACAGTCATCGCTGCAGCTAATCGTTCTCCAGTCCGCGAGTATCCCGAACAGCCTCAACGCATTTCGACACTCGACATCAATGGTCGGAGCTGTTTCGACGAGCACAGCTCCTCCCGAAGCGGAGCAGCATATCCCATAGTCCCCTCACACGGGCTCTACGCTCCGCCCCCGCGCGTTAAGTAATCGCGTTGCCTTCCGCGTTCTTTTCAACTGGAGCAGCACGTTGCGCCGTGCGTGTGTGGCTTTACCCACCTTCTGCTTGTGCATGCTTTTTGAACATTAGCTCAAATCGTGAACGTTACCGTTATCTAAGTGACGCAGTAACGAGCGCGGTGGGGGTCACCACCTGTTGCGCGTATACAAAAGCCGCTGCATCGAGGGCTGAAATCGAATAACCATTGGTGGCGAAGATCCACGTGTAGACAAGAGCACGGCTGATAATTCTATGATTTCCCGATGCCTTCGAAACTTTCCCATTCAGCAGCATATGGTGCAGATCAATGATGCAGATATTGCAGATATGCTTATAAAACTAATGTAAAGGGAAGACAGAAACAACGCTTCCTGGCAATACTAAGAGACGTAGCAATCATGCGTGAACGAGGAATGAAAGAGAGATAGAAAAACGCGCAAAAAAAAAGATACAATGAGGCCCTAGCGTAGGGAAAGAAAGAAATGGGGATCTTTTCCAGATTATCACATGGTGGTCGCGCCCACGATGTGATTTTTGCTGCAGTTCCTAAAAGGGGCAATTCAATGTGCAGTGAAAAACAGCCCTGAATTATATACACCGCAATGGAAGAATGCCAACATTATACTAATCCACGAAAAGGGAGGCGTTAAAATATTGAAAAAACTATAGGCCCATTACCTTGCTTTCAGTATTGCATAAAATATTCACCAAGATAATTTCCAATCGAATAAGGGCAACACTTACGTAATAAACCAAGAGAACAGGCGTGCTTCATAAAGGGATACTTTACGATGGATCACATCATCACAACCATGTCATCAATCAGGTAATCGAAAAATCTGCAGAGTACAGTCAACTATATGGCTTTCATAGATTATGAAAAGGCATTTGATCCAGTAGAGATACCAGCAGTCATGGAGGCATTGCATAGTCAAGGAGTACAGGAGGCATACGTGAATATCTCGTATCTATAAAAATTCCACAGCTACCTTGGTTGTCCACAAGAAAATTAGAAAGATACTTATAAAGAAAGGGGTCAGGCAAGGAGACACAATCTCACCAATGCTATTCACTGCATGCTTGGAAGAAGTATTCAAGCTATGAAGCTGGGAAGTCTTAGCAGTGAGGATCAACGGCGAATATCTCAGCACCCTTCGGTTTCCAGATCACGTTGTCCTGTTCAGCAACACTGGGGACGAATTACAGCAAATGATTGAGTACTTTAACAGAGAAGGTGTAAGAGTGGGGTTGAAGATTAATGTGCAGAAGGACAAAGATAACAATCAGTAGCCTAGCAGGGGAACAAGAATTCAGGATCACCAGTCATCATCTAGAGTCGCTGATGGAGTGCGTCTATCTCGCTCAATTACTCACAGCGGACCCTCATCATGAGAAGGAAATTTGCAGAAGAGTAAAAAAGATGGGTTGGAGTGCATACGGCAGACATTCGCAGATCCTGACCGGGAGCTTACCACTACCATTGAAAAGAAAGGTGTACAATCAGTGCATCTTACCGGTGCTGACATATGCGGCCGGAACTTGGTCGTTTACAAACAAGCTCGAGAACAAGTTAAAGACCGCGCATAGAGCGATCGAACGAAAAATGTTAGGCGTAACGTTAAGAGACAGGAAGAGAGCAGTGTGGATCAGAGAGCAAATGGGGATAGCCGATATTCTAATTGACAGTAAGAAAAAAAATGGAGCTGGGCAGGCCATGTAATGTCTAGGATGGATAACCGGTGGGCCATTAGAGTTACAGAATGGGTGCCAAGCGAAGGGAAGCGCAGTCGAAGAGGGCAGAAAACTAGGTGGGGTGATGAAATTGGGAAATTCACAGGCGCAAGTTGAAACCAGTTGGCGTAGGACGGGGGTAATTGGAGATTGCAGGGCGAGAGGCCTTCGTGCTGCAGTGGACATAAAAATAGGCTGATGATGATGATGATGACTCTCCCTGAAGACTTGTGCGATGCAGACGCTTCAATCGCTCCGCCTGTATAGAGATCGCCGTTGACTGCGCGAATTTGTATTGCCGATTTTCAACCTGCTCGTTCTTTTATACTGTAGGAGGATATAACACAGCGTGGCGTAATTTTGTTCACTCGCTCTCCCTCTCTCTTGCGCAACTCTACACATCGCTGTGGCTGCCGGCAGCTGCGGTGCTGTATCGCTAGAGATAGTGCGATTTTCAAATCTTCGCCAGCGGCTTCGAATGCTTGCCAAAAGTTGGTGTGTTGCTCAAGAGTCCGCAGCGAGGCAGCATAAGGGCGCCGTCTCGCTTCTTTTCTTTCCCTCGCTTCGTTTTGTTGTCGCTTTCATTTTGTTTTTCCAACTGTGAATAAAAAAGGAAAAGCAAGAGACCGCTCTGTGACCGCGCGGAAAAGCCTGCAAGTAAGCCTTCGACGGCGGCAAATACGAACAAGCAGGTTGGCCGCAGTGTGCGATCGTTTCGCACATCGGTCAAATATACGGTTTATTTTTCTTTCTTTCTTGTTTTAATGTTATTACCAAACAGTTTAGTGCCATGTGAATGACACTTTCATACCGTCACCATCATGGAATGGGTGGAGATTAAATTAGCCGTCCAAAGGCAGACCTGCAAAAAGGAATAAGGAAGCCCTATTTGCAAACCTAATATATCCGCACAGAGGACTGCGCGCGGTGTCGCAAACCAAGTCGCTTTATAGGAGGCCAATACTGCTAGTTCTTTTTCAGAAATGCTGATAGTTCTTTGTGAAAAGCAAACAGTCACGTTTCATTTTGTCCTCTGCGGGGTAGTGCTGACTGACTGTTCGATTAGAGCAGCATCGCTTGCGTACACTGTACGCATCGCATAAAGAGTGTCACACGTGTGCTCCAGAAGCAGACAACGACACCAGATTGTATTTTATTAAGTGGATATATGTCGACGTCGAATGTGAATTATTTATTTCCATTGTCAGCAGTAGTGTCGACCAGGGTTTGCATCCCATATGCTAGAAGCGTTGTTTGTCATATCGCCAGCCAAGGTCCGTCAGCCTCCAAACGCAACTGTTGTCTTGGCACCTTGCGCCGCGATCCTGGGCGCGTGAACCTGCGCACATGTTGAAGATACGGGGCTTTAAAGACGGACCTAGATTACTATATTTTACAGGGACGAACTAAATGTGATGGGTAACATTCAAGCATGGCGGGAATGAATGTGACAATGTCGCGGCGAATTCAGTGTTCAAGGCGTGTGTTAGCGTCATGCTGTAGGCGGCGCGCGCGCTCGAAGGCCCATTGTAGCCTCCAGGAAGAGTTAAATCCGTGGCTGCATCCCTTATAGAAAATAGGTCTTATCTGAATTAGTTGACGCGAAGTTCATTTAAGCATCAGCTGGAAGAAAGAAAGGGGGTGGGGGGGGGGGGGAAATGCTGAGCGGACACGTGAGCAATGATACTACACTGGGGTGACCATGCCGCGAAATGATGTCTGTATAGAAGTAAGAAAATAAAAATCAAATTCCTAGTAGTCGACACTAAGTACACTCATTTTGTTTGGCGCAATGTTTAGAGTATGTGCCACATTTTATTCGGGGTTCGAAAGATAACAAATACAGGAAATGAAAAAGAAAAAAATACGTTCACTAAACGATGAACAATACTGGCGTAGTGTAAAAAAGGCAAGCGTAGCGGTGACCAAGGCAGCTTACTATAAGTGGGGTCAAGAGCTCGTATAGTTTTCTCCGAGCCGCCTGTAAGGATTCGTCGAACGCTATGCGTGGTATTTAACTGGGTTTTCTGTATATACCTCTGCTGACAACTGTAAGATGGCGATATACCACATTCTTGCTTTTGTCTGTCCTTTCGATTGGTAAGATATTAAGGTGAAAGCCTTAAGTGGGATTGTTGCAATGGCTCACACCCGAAAAAAGCGGCGGCTATAGTCCAGTGATGCAAAAGATATCATTATCAGGAATGGCTCATACCCCCGTTAACAAGCAAAGATGCAATGGCTTAATATGAATGAAGAAACGAAAGAAAGAAAGAAAGAAAGAACAAAGAAAAATAGAACAAAGAAAGAAAGAGAACGAAAAAACCTTTTGATAGTGTATTAGGTGCTTGCACGTGTCGCTGAGGAGCTTGCCATACAGCACCATGCGTTAACTTCACACTGCGGCTCGTTGTGCCTCGCGTTATGTCGTGACCCCTAGGATCGTATAACTTAATGTATTACCACGTGTACAGCAGGCTTTCGCCTTCATGTGTTACAGGAGTGCAACATGCTGCCGAACTTTTTTCAAGTGACCTAGGAAAGCACACTCGTCTAGATGGTCCAGGGAAAGCACGGGAAAGACAGGATATGGAAATTCAAGACGATGAGCAAAACGAGAACTAGGTAAAGTACATATGTAGGGTCACCTATATAGGTAGGGTTCCTGGGTCACCACATCTCGGCACTGGGAATTCGTCCGTTGCCCTCCCACGTCCAGGCCGTGCAAGACTTCCCAGCACCCACTAGCCTACACCAGCTGCGTGAGTTCCTGGGCCTAGTGAATTTCTCCCGGCGCTTTATTCCGCACTGCGCTGAGCTTCTGCATCCATCGACTGACGTTCTTCGCACGACCAAGAGCTCCTCAACCGTGGTTCCGTGATCTCCCGAAGCTCGAGCTGCTTTCACGGCTGCTAAACAAGCCGTCGCCGATTCGGTGCTTCTCATCCACTCGAGAACTAACGTGCCTACTCGCATCATGGTGGATGCGTCTAGTGTAGCTGTCAGCGCTGTTCTCCAGGAGCAAATCGACTCCGAGTGGCGTTCACTGGGCTTCTCTCGGAAGCTCCAACCTGGCGAGACTCGCTACAATGTTTTTGGCCGCGAGCTGCTCGCTATCTACTCCACCATCCAGCACTTCCAGCACTTCTTGAAGGGCGAGCCATTTTATGTTCTAACGGATCATAAGGCTCTGGTGTATGTCTTCCGTACAAACTCTTCCAAATACCTCGCACGTGAACTTCGTCAACTGGCCTATATATCGGAGTTCACTATGTATATCCGGCACATCAAGGGCACCGAAAACGAGGCAGCTGATGCCCTCTCCCGCGTCACCTCCCTCGGCACTTCTACATCAACTGTCAGCTGGGAACCTCTCGCTCGGGCGCAGATGGAAGACGCTGAGCTGCAAGCGATGCGTGACCATCTCCGTTCCCTCAGTCTACAACTCATTCCTCCCCGTTTGTGTCTGGTTCACTCTGGTGTGACATGTGAGCAGCTGCACCTTGCCCCATCATTCCATCTGCCTTCCGTCATGCGGTGTTCCAATCCTTTCACAACATCTGCCATCCCAGCATCCAAGCCACGCAGCGCCTCGTCACAGAGCGCTACACGTCTGGCCAAACATTAACACCGACATTTGCCAGTGGCACGTTCGTGCCTCGCATTCCAGACTGCCAAAGTGACCCGCCACACGAAGACTCCCACGCAGTCTTTCTTACCACCTGGCTGTCGCTTTGACCACGTCCATCTTTATTTGGTTGGATCACTTCCTCCCTCTCACGAGTGCCCGTACATTCCAGCAATGATTGACCGATTCACCCGTTGACCTAAGACGTGCCCATTCCGGACATCACTGCGGAAACGGTCGCCAAAGCCTTCGTTTCAGCATGGGTTTCCCGCTTCGGCTGCCCCAGCATCTTAACCGCTGATCGCGGCCGGCAATTTCACTGTACCCTCTTCACTTCTCTTAACTGCCTGCTTGGCGCTAAACACTGCCTACCACTGCGTATCATCTCTGTGCCAACGGCATGGTTGAGCGTCTCCACCGCCCATCTCAAGCCTGCCCTCACTGTACGCCTGGATCGCGGGAGCACTGGGTCGACCACGTTGTTATGGTGCTTCTTGGCGTACGCGCTGTCCTTCGTCACGACTTTGGCTGTTCTCCGGCCGAACTCGTCTATGGTGCACCCCTGCGGCTTCCTGGAGACTTGTTCGTTCCTTCGGTCCCCTCGCCCCAGTCGCTGCAGTGCCTTCAATGCCTACAGGACTGCATTCAGCAGCTGCGCCCCGCCCCGCCTCGATCTTCGGACTACAGCATCTTTGTGCATCCGGACCTTGCGTCGTCGACCCACGTTTTTCTCAGACGAGACGCTGTAAAGGCACCTCCTACACCCTCCTACGATGGGCCGTACCGTGTCCTTCACCAGATGCCGAAGTCCGCCACCATCCTGTCGAACGATCGCGAAGAGGTAGTCTCATTAGGCCGCCTCAAACTGGCATACCTCGAGCCGCCTCCCACGGAGCTCCCCGCGGATGTCGCTGGCGTATTCGCGGACCTGCACGTAGTCCAACCAGCACCATCTCCACTTCGTCGACGAGTACATTTCGCCGTTCCGTCTGGGCGGGGGGTCCTGTAGCGCCCACCAACGCCGCTACGCGCGGACGCTAAATGTAGGCGCTCTCGGTCGGCAATGCAAAGCGATGACGAAAGTAAAGTTGAGCGCGCGTGCTCGCGGCGCTAGCACGTCCGTTCTAAGAGCCTGCTGCGCTGGTCCTCTGGTCCTGGCGCTGCGCTGCAACCTCTCGGTTCGCGACATTCTAAAGGGGAGGGGGGGTAAGGCGGATGTGCGAGGCAAGCACATGTCGCCTTGAAAAAGACAAGTCCACTTGTCGAAACATTGGCTTCCGTTTTTACCTTGTTCTCGTTTTGCTCATAAGCCTCAAAGTTGTCACCGTCGCTACTTAGTAGGAGCTATCGCTTTAACCAATGACAGCCAGTTTTTCATCAGTAAGTTGTTCATCTGTTACTGGGCCGAGCGGCGATGGTCGATACATCTCTCAGTGATAAGTGCGTACCTACCAACATAAATAAAATGCGCTTCTCCGAGTGGTGAGCCTGAGGTGAACAGTTTGCTTTCCCGTTAAAACTATTTGATGTGTTGGTGTCGCGTGGCATTTTTCATATTTCGCAGGCTTTCTCTCCCCGCAAAAAAACAACAACAACGAGAACAAAAGATGTTTCCGTGCTAGAGACATCTCATTTTGGCGTATCTTACTATTCTCTATAACTTTGTAATTTACATCTTTACAATCATAACAATTAAAAATCTAGCAAATTACTTTTAAGCTAATAGTATGCCACGTACTAAACAATTACTGCAGTGGTCTCTCTTCAAGTCTCCTAACAACTCGCACTCGTTCTTAGTCGCTTATAATGATCCTTTTCTTCTTTATTTTTTTCTTACACCGTTTGTAGAGATATTTGGTTCCCATCGATCCGTCAATTTCGCATCACCTTTTACGTTGGCTCTCTGCAAAAATAATTTCCGAAATTTCGGCGGCGCAATCCAGCCTTGCGTTGCGAAAAGTTATTTTCTGGGCAGTAACGCGGCACGGAAGTCATATACTAAAAATATCGCCTCGGAAAGTGCCAGTGATGCGCAGCTGTCCTTTCTGGCACGCGTTTTCAGCCTATTCAGACTAGCGAAAGGCGAGTGAGTGCAATACAGAACACGATTGTAAAACGTTTCTTGCCGTGAAACGTTTTTATAGCTTTCAATGTTCTTCCTCTAATTTCTCGTACTGACTTTATTTTGTCTCTAATACACCAGTTAGCTTCGCTGTTACTTAAACAATGAAATAACTTATACGGGTCTTATTTTTCGCAGCTTATGTTTTTATAGTGTAATTTCGTGGAAGAAGTGCCACCCTTTTCTATTTCTTCATATTCTTGATCGACACTTCTGAAATCCCCGTGCATGTGACTATAACCGGTTATTGTTACAACCGGTTATTGTTATAACCGGTCATAATGGTTGTGTTTTCCGGTTTTACTGTTATGGGCACATTTTACAAATGAGCTAGGCAGACAAATGACAAATTGAACGTCGCAGACGCTCGCGATTGTCTTCATTCTTGAGCCAATCAAGAATAAAATACATTTCTCGTATCGCGCAGTAATACTTCATCGTGAACTGTAGTCAGCAAAAATCCACATACTATGTGCTTTAGCGACGATCGACTCTCCCTACTTGTTAACAAGGGGGGATTCGAGACACAATGATACCTTTTGTAGGAGAAGATTCGCTACAAGCCTGGACAGAAGTTCTTGTCGGATCATTTAGCAGCCTGGTTAAATAAGCAGTTCGAATTAGCTTTCGAATTATCAAATTTACGCCGTCAGCGCTAGTTCGACGTTGCAGCTAATGGCGAACGCGTAACAAATCGTCTTATGTTGTGCAACTATATGTGCGCAAGTAAAATACTGTACTCCCTTTTTACACGAGCACCGATTTTTGTTCGGTGCTTGATCGGACGGCGCCGATTCAAACAATGGGCCGTTCTTGTGAGAACGCTCGACCAAGCAGTCTATGTCAGCTGAATTTAACACTATGTGTGGACGCTTTAGCCTTTCACTCCCGCAGGCATGCCGCTTCGGCTCGCCACCTTCCCGCCATTTCCTGGTAAGTGAAGGCAACCGTGTTTCCAGCAGTCATAACAGAAACAAATAAGAAGAGGGAGGGGAGGGGGGAGGTATGGAATCAATTGCAGCTATTCCACTGCATTTACAGCCACTGTCAGATTGGATCTCCTCATAAGCAGCCCAAATTAGTTGACGCTTGTGAAGGGCTGACATCCGTCACGACGCGGGGGCGGTATAGCGGCAACGCTATTCCTCATTGTTGTAGAATTGACAATCCCAAAGCGGGAAGTAAGAACTTTTTTAACGAAGTTCGGTGAGAACTTCTTACTTCCACCGCTAACTGAGAAGGTATGGTGGGCTCGCATTACCATAGTTCTCAATTTATTTTCGGCGCTTACCTGGGACGGTATGGGACGTTATTTGGCAAATAAAAGGAGACGTGTTGCGCAGACGCAGGGAGTTCTTGCTTTGTACGGTCTCGTTCTTTCTCTCTCGATCCTTGCCGACAATATAGTACTTCGAAAACTTATAATTGCGTAGAGTAATCACTGTCATACTAGATGAATTCATACTAGGTGATGGCATAATATATATATATATATATTACAAATAACCAGTTCTCGGAAATAGAATCGCTGACAACCATTTTATCAATCTACGTGAAGGCTGTCCTGTTTCTGCATTGCTCTAGGCGAGCTGTATTTCTTCAGACACTCGACTTCATATGCTCCCGAATGTCGCTGTCATCTTCTGTTTGCAGTCCGTATCGATAGTTTGTGACGCTGGCCTGCGCTTCTGCGACAGCTCAGTATAACATAGGTAAAAGAGCCGCATAAGCATAAACAGTTTATGTACCACACAGGAATGGAAGTGCTGCGCCAATTGCGCCAAACCACCAAGCTGCGCCGAGTTGCGCCAAATAACTAACTTTGAATGAAAGAGAAGAAAGTGGGTTAACCGAGGGGTCCGATTTTTATTAGTCATATAAGGGGCCAACAAAGACTGACACCAAGGAAAACGTAGGGGAAATTAATTGTGCTTAATAAATGAAATAAAGAAACGATAAATTAATGAAATGAAAGTTTCATTTCCATTAATTTATTGTTTCTTTATAGCATTTGTTAAGCACAATTAATTTTCATTTCCATTAGCTTATCGTTTCTTTACTTCATTTATTAAGTACAATTAATTTCCCCTATGTTCTCCTTGGTGTCAGTGTTTCTTGGCTTCTTATGATATAACTCCGAATGAAGTCGCTAAATTTTGCGGGAGTTTCGCGTTGAGTAACAACCACAGAGCCACCTGTTGGCTAGCATATAACGCTAGAAGCCAAGCTAAAGCAATCCGATTGAACGTTGGCGTCTTCGGAGTGTGCGTGTGTTTGGTGGTGCATTAAAACTAGGCCGCAGGAAAAGGAAAATGCTTTGTGCTACGCAATGCATTACGAATGTTTTATGTAATGCTTACGCGTTTGCGTAATATGCGGACCAGCTAAAGATGATTTGAACTGGCGCTCGTTATACATTTTAGGGTTCGCTTGTACTCCCTACTGGTAAATATGCGTCGATTAGTGGGAAAACCACCCGCCGTGGTTGCTCAGTGGCTATGGTGTTAGGCTGCTGAGCACAAGGTCGCGGGATCGAATCCCGGCCACGGCGGCCGCATTTCGATGGGGGCGAAATGCGAAAACACCCGTGTACTTAGATTTAGGTGCACGTTAAAGAACCCCAGGTCGTCGAAATTTCCGGAGTCCTCCACTACGGCATGCCTCATAATCAGAAAGTGGTTTTGGCACGTAAAACCCCATAATTTTTTTTTTTTTTTAGTGGGAAGACCATGCGTGCAACCTTAAGATATATATTAGAGCGCAGCTCTTTAGACGCTCGTTGCTGCGTTTCGCGTCGGCGTCGGCCTTCGGGAACGCGGAGGAGTAGGGTACTACGAAAGCGTGAGAAGAAAAGCGTAGTGTCGCGCAATACGGGCTCTGCGGCGACGACCGCTACGAGATGGCGCCAGAGTAGCGTGCCGTCGTCTGTTCGCTGATGGCATGCGGTGAGCGCGTTGACCGACACCATATACTGGAACAAAGCGCTGCATGAGCGCAGGTCTGTCTGCGGCGGCTACTCCCAATTAGCGAGGCAGTCGCGCCACTCTTCGCTCCGTTTGCAGTGTGCCGTACGAGACAGATTGTCCGGGCCAGCGAATATATCGCGACATGAAAAGACGTATAGAGCTGCCCTCAAATTTCGCATTAGGGAGTATCTTAATCGTCGGTGAATTTTTTTCGCACTTGCACCACGCCCGGTTACAGGGATGGCAGTGCGGCACGCTGAAAAACGAGCTGCTTGCTTTCGTGAAACTTCCTGACAAGAAATACCCAAATGACAACCGTAATCATCACACAAACTTGCACGCCGGGTACTCTGTATTCTGCACAACCACACGATCGAGCGATGTGCGATGAGTACAGAGTCTAGCTGCGCCGAGTGCTGATAGCTTCGTGTGCGCTGTGTTCTTGCCGCGTAGTTGGCGTTGAAGAGAGGCGCAGCACGATGGTGCATATACGCTCGCTGTTGCTGCCGCAATTTCTCACTCCAGCGTTTTGACAGTGAGTGCGCGCGGTCATCGAGTGAGATGTTCTTGTTTGATTGTGCGCGCGTCACACCATGTTTGTTAAGTTCGTTAATAAGCGAATGGTTACAAGTTCATACGGCCGATAAAATTAGTATCCCTACTTCGTATAGCTGTCTACTAATTTGCTGTCCTAATCGATGCTTCGCCTTTCCGGCGAAACTGTGACTTTTTTTTTTCTTTTTCTTTCTTGGCCACATTTAGTTAACACGTCCGACATGTAACTTAATAGTGGTTTACAAAAATCGGATATTGGTTTCCTTTGTCGGGTGTATGACATTTCTTTGTTTCCTTCAGTGAACTTTCCTCCACCTTGCGGGCTTCCGCAGAACTGATTCGCCGTAACCTAATAGCGTTCTGCGAAGTCAAATAGAGACTATCTTTTCTTGATTTGTCAGTATTTCATTCATGTTGAGCCTTACCTAGCATGCTCCAAAACGTGTATAGTCTGCTCCAAAACTAACAATTGCTGCTCCAAACCTGCTCCAATGTGCCCAATGTGTTGCTCCCAGAGCTGCTCCAAAAACTCCCTTGGCCGCTTCCATCCCTGTCCACAGTACATACCAAATGCATCAGCACAGCGAACGTTCTGTAATGAAGTCAGTAGCGGCGGGCAACTGCAGTTAACGCTGTCATTTTTCGCAATATTTGTGTTCCTATTTTACGCTCCTAATACTGTTCGGTAAGGACGAACGGGGTGATCTTTGCTCCGAATACATTGATATAAGGTGAGCCCATACGGGCCAGTTGGTGCAGGATCACGCCCCCCCCCCCCCCCCTTTTCTTTTTCTCCTCTTGGTTTGCATGCTTTCGGAGCATTTTATCTGTGCAGGTTTTACTAGGAGCTCTGTCGAGATTTGCAAGCAGGAACTGCCGACAAAAGGCGCGGTGCACCCCTTAGGCAACGGACTGCCGTTCTGCGTACAGGTGCCTTGGCGGACGTTGCTTCTCGCGTGCTTTCTCGAGGGTGAAACGCTGACATGCGCGCGTATTGTGGCGTCAAAACTAGGACACCTTTCCGCGACACCAAGTAGCGTCTCTGTCTCCTGTCAGCTCGCGCCTTCCCCATTGTGTTTGCCTGGAATTCGGCTAATAAACAAGAACAGCGACGGAGGCGCCCCTCGCTGTATTTGTGCGCGCTCTCGCTTGGTCTCATTCAGTGCAGTGATTCGGCTCTGTGACTGAGGGTAAGTACCGTGCACTATGGTTGAGCTCCTTTGACTTAGCTTGTCGGCCTACTTGGCCAGTTTCATTTCTTCTTGTGTTTTGTGCCTGCATTTCGGGAGGGCCAGTTCACATATGTCTGGGCGCGTTCTGCACGGTTCTAATAATGCACTGTTACGAACAATGCATAATTCTAATAATTCATGGTTACCGAGGCCTGGATACCCACGTAACGTTCAAGTTTGGAAAAGTGGTTCGTGAGGTCGTGTGATTCCGAGTGCTCAAAGAACGAAGATCTATTCAATGATATGAAATACATTCTTTGTGTCTGAGGCCAAGTCCACCATGTCTTTCAGTACTGCACGAGCTGTTCGTTATTGACTGCCGTCTTCGATGTCACCTCGTTTACCATCACCATTGGCTGTCGGCCAATCTTAGGAACCGTTACTGCTTGTGTGAATGGCTTTGCGGATTCGGGTCTTGTTCGTTTTCTCTGAAAGAAAACCACCGTTACAAGGATGTCACCTTAATATGTTAAGAGACTCACGGGAACCGCGCTTTCCGACCCTCTGTGCTGTTCCGCTATACACGACCGACGTTCGTTGCCAAGCGCACAAATCTTGCGAGCGCACCCGGCGGTCACTATTGAATATCGTGTACGATGTTACTTGTATACGGCACATAGCTGCAATGTGGCGGCTTGCTGCACAGCGTGCACGAGAAGGCCAGAAAGGAAAGTTGTCTCTATAGGCACTGACACTGCTTCATGTCCACGATGTTGTGGTCCTACGTACCTCGTTCATCTCTTCACCAATTAGCTCAGAGCTGCACCCCTTCCACCGAATGACCCGAACGGCCGCTGCCCTGAACCATGCGCAGCCACGCTCCGCCTCTACGCAAGTTCATCGCTCGGTACAGCACGATCACCTTGTGATTAAACAGTGGCCGGAGACGAAAAGCACGAACTTGAATTGCGAGTTGCTTTCGTTGCTACGTCTAATTAGGCTAATTGAGTAACTTCTAATTTGATATAAGTAAACGTACTCGTGCCCTCAGGAGTTCGGGGTTCGCGGAAATTGCGAAAAGGCTATGTTTTCGCGCAGCCTATATAGGCACGTACTACGTATAGCCTGAAATTCGGATTTCTAGCCTTAGGATATGTAGGTTTGTGTTCAGCCAGCACGATGGCCTGCAGTTTGACGGAATTCATGCAATGCTGAAATTGAGCTTATTCGTGGAAGCTTCTCTTTCAAGCTGTTTCTGTGTAACTGCGACGCATTTCGGAGTCTTGTTGAATGCGAGAATTTCGATTTGCCTTGAGAGAATACCGGAACTCAAGCTTCGCGCTGCCTTCTTCATCCTTGTCACATAAAACGACGAGGGAAAAAGAAAATTCCAACACAACAAGGCTATTCAGTCTTTATGCCATGGAAAGCTCCCTCTGATTGTTCTTGCTGTTTCCGTAGTTAGTCATCTGATGCCATTTAACAATTTGGTATTTACTCTTTTCTTTTTTCTTTTACCGCACGACACTCTCTACTTTCCCCCATTACCTTTTCTCTGTAGCTCATGCGAAAAGCGCGGCAACTTGATGCCGACGCGGCGATCGCGCTTGAAAGTAAGGTGATATTTGATTTCGTGGCGAAATGCGAAAGCGGCTCCTGCTGCCGACGACGGCGTTGTGCTACCCGTCCGCGTTCCCCCTCTCTTGCCGCGCAGTATACGAAGTCCTCTAGAGGGTGTTGAGTATACGCGCCGCCGTTTCCTGAGAGGCTATCAGAAATTGCTACACAGCCGAGGCGTGACATAAGTCGCCGTGTCGGCCGGCGCCGGAGCTGCGATGGCGCCCCGCCGATGCTTCCTGCAACGTCCTCGGAGAGCGAACGCGTTGCAAAAGTCGCAGCGGCCTCCGGAAAGGTACTTACGTGCAGGGCGCTTCAAGACAGACGTCGGTTGCCCAATTCTCCGAGCGTCACGGCCCTGCGCAAGCAGCCCAATATACTCTCCGGCGTGGCCGCCCAGTGCTTTCGATGCTGCGCGCCCCAGAAGGATGTGCGCGCGCGCGTTCGCGGGGCCGCGTTGCTCTGGCGGCCCATAGAGTCGCGCGCTCGCGTTTTCCGAGCGCCTTCTTTGTTGTGCACCCGAGGTAAGCTTCGCCGAGAGCGTGTGCGTCGTCCCGCCTTCTTTTTAGCCGGAGGGGCGGCTTCGCGTTCGAGGCTGTACAGTTTTGAAGCACCAAGCGGCCGTTGCAGCAGGCCGCATGATGCTTCGACCACGGTGTAAGAATAGTTGCTTCGACTATTCATTGACTGCGAATGTTTTGAATAGCCGCTTCACTTTATGCCACGCTGCGACGCTACAGGGAGAAAATCAAATTCCACTTTTTTTTTTTCTTTTTTTTTGCGGGTAGTAGTGCTTGTTTCAGTAGCCCGTCAAACCGCAGGCTGCCAGAAGCCGCATTCATGTAGTGTCGCCGCCATCAACTGTGCATGCAAACCGAGACCGTTGTTTTATGGTGTTTTAAGATGGAGATGTTGTAAATCTTCTGCGGCGTATGCGACGAAAATTTTGCAATGTATTGGCTTTCACGTACGTCGTCGCTCATGTCGATCTGTATATGTTTTCGTTGTCGCAAGTTTCTGAAATTGCACTGCCACCAAGCGAAATCTGTGTTCAAGTTTTGGAGTAACATACTTCACCTGTTGCTTTCGCCGCCGACGCTCGACGCCGCTGCACTTCAAATCCCCCTGAGCTTCGAACTATTACGGTTCGTCTTCAAATCCACAAAATTACAGTTGGCATTGTGAGCGCTAGTGCCCCAATGATATTAAATTTCAACGTTGAGAAAGAAAAGTGAAGCTTTCAGTTTATTAAACTTTTCTCCCCAAAGTCCCACGCGATTTGACATCGCTTCGATTATGAACTCGTTCGCTGTCACCATTGGGCGTGAGATATGTGTACGCGAATGACGTTTGCGTGTGAGCGGCTTAGTGAAGCTGGGCCCCAGTTCTGTCGCATCCTTCTGATTAACCATATTTTTGGACTCTGTGAACATATGAAGCTGTTAAATGCATGCGTCTGGCGTCAATAATATGTATACTTAGAAGGTGCGGGACTAATTGCATGGTCTGCGAAGTTTCCATAGCCGCAACAAACATAAATACTGTAAAATTTTGCACCTATTCGCAAAAATATCGCCTGCCACTGCGCCTCCTTGGAGAAAATACAGCCCTACGAAGGCTGTTTTCTCATCACTGCCTCTCTTTTTCATTCCTTCTATATTGCTACTATCATAGCAAGAGACATTAAAGTGACTTTCCCAATACTTCTGTAAACATTTGCCGCGATTGTGAAACCGACCTAGCTTGAAGTTCAGAAGTCTCTGTAACGGCAATGGGCTCTAGTTTCCCGCGATGTAAGTACTCTGTTCCGACCATGGTTTGTCTTTGTTTGCAACAGTGAAAAAATTAAACTCACTGATTTGCACA
Organism: Dermacentor andersoni; assembly: GCF_023375885.2. Lineage (NCBI taxonomy): Eukaryota > Metazoa > Arthropoda > Arachnida > Ixodida > Ixodidae > Dermacentor > Dermacentor andersoni. Next base: position 111,224,074 of record NC_092814.1, on the reverse strand, counting down.
GTCCCCGTCACGTAGCACATGGAACGTTAGGGTTGACAAACTATTATGAACGTGCGTACGCGCACTAAGGTGGTTGTGGCGCCATTTTGAAAATGACTCGTGGGCGCGACTTGGATTTTTTAGCGAAGTTTATCAACTGTAGCTGAACTGGAAGAAATGTCAGGTGCCGTTGGCTTTTGGTGTGCCCGCCTGCGACAATTTTCTAAGCAAGCGTGCATGATCGTAGGTCGGAGCATTGAGTGATGCGTTTTGCAAGCCTGTCTGCATTCACCGCACGTGCTGAAAGATGCACGCGCAGACGTGTCCTCGCGGCTGAGCGTCTGTTCGAGCTGCCGGAGGCCGTGGGTTCGCAGCCCACTGCCGCCGGATACCCACAAATGAAAATGGATACGGGCGCCCTCCAGTGCTATAATCGGCTTTCTTCCAAGGTCGACCAACTGAGTAGGGAGTCTGCGCTATGCAAACTCTGGTTTTGTGCACAAGCAACCTCGAAACGGCTTTGCTGAAGTAGCATACGAAGACTTGTGGGCTTGTTGGGTGCTCCTCTACCACGGGCTACGTAACGCCTGCGCTTTAACGCGTGCTCCACCTCTGTCGCCGTGGCCTAACACTCCCAAGGTAGGGTTATAAATGTGTGCACTTAAGTATACAGCTACATTGATAAAGCATAAGTCACGCGGAGGCAGCGGGCTCGGCCCTCGCCGGCGGGCAAATTTTCTTTTTCATTTGTCATTTTCTTTGTTAGCCGAAAATGTTTGTCGCGAAATTTAACCATCATCCAAAATATTTGTACAGTTTAATCGAAAAAAAAAAGTTTAGTTTTTCTTGTGCTTTCGTTGACTTCATTGTCTGTTGGCTCAATTTATTTCCTCCGTGATTGGATTCATATGACAAAGGCGTTTTAGCCTGACGAGTATCTGTTTGTACATGTCGCGTGTCACAGTAATACGTCATACTCACTGAAGCTCGAATTTTCTTGTCACTTGTAAAGCAGACAGGAAAGTCTGGCCCTTTGTACATCCAGGCACAGGCTCATCGACACTGCATACATTTAGAGGACGCGGATGCAGCTGCGTGCATTTGAACCGTGACCGGCTCTACGCTCCTTGTGACGGTTCCGTGCCATATCTAGGTTAAGCTACCGTGCGCTCAGGGTGCGGGTGATATCCAGTGAACGAACGATGGCATGGATGTCGAGCTCGATTGACTACTCTACAAGCCGAAGACACAAATGGATGAAAAGAAAGAGGAAAGCGACAGATAGTAAAGAGCTTTAGCTCTTCCGCTTGAACGTTTTTACCAAATACCGGGTTTACCTGGACGGCAGTAGTAACGCTCGTAGCCACATCTAATGACAGTTTGTCCAACCACTATTAGAAACATTTTTTGTGTCATGTGTTTTGTCGTCGAGTGAAAACTTCAAGGCGGCTGCACGTTAGCGATAGTATCGCTGCCGACGCTTTGCCTGTAAACCAGCAGCTAACTGGAACATAGCTGATCGCTACAATAATAGCTTTGTGTCCTATCTGAACAATGCGCCACAACTGAGCTGGCGCGCCCAGCGTTGCTACTACCGTTCACGTCACCGGTAACCCGTTATTCTGTAAAGGGCAGCGCGTTACATAGGCAAGCTGAAATTCTCTATATTGTGCACGCGCGCGAGAGCACGTTGTATGACTACAGGCTTTTACCCAAGCCATCTGACTTCAAGTGATCACGGCATCAACACTGCTATCCTTTCCCTTCAGATAAATGGTTAAACGATCGACAGTCAGAAGTGAGAATGTCTAAACCAAGATATGTTTTCTTCTCCTTGTAGGAAGCGAACCTTTCTATTTTTATTGACACGAATAAATGAGAAGATGGTCGCACCATGAGATGGTGCCGGCGACTCCTTTTCACATGAGAACCGTAAAAAATACATGAAAAGCCACACAACACGACAAAATTAACCAAAAGAATACATTGTAAAATGGAATTACGATAAGTACTCGAAGCAGGAAACGTCACGACAAGAGAAATACAGCTTAAGATGTCTCAAACAATATAGGTGCACTACAGATACACAAAATGTCAAAAGAGAGCGAAATCCATGCAATACACTGTTTCAGAACGCAAATGCATGCCAACTTCATGCACTGCATACACATACGTCTTTTTTCACAGGGCAAAAATGTACATGTACTTTTTATCGTAGTATTTATCGACATATGACTGACTGAATGGAATTCAATAAGAGAATAAATATAATAAAGATTAGAAGTCTTATCACGGTCAACCATTTCTTTTTCCGTTACAACAAACAAAGGCTTGGTGCGAGCCTTAACTCGAATGAGCGCGCGTGGGTGTTTTGCATTATTTCACTCCTCACCATATCAGGGTGTTTCAGTTTACTTGTCAAAAGCACTTGAAAAGAAAAAAAAAGAAAACGAAAAGACTGACGCAGTAGCATTCATTGCCCTTTTGAGCAGCTGTTTTATTTCTTTTCTTGAGATCTTTTTTTACTTTTTTTTTCTTACTAACGAATATCAATCAGTTAACTTTTAGAGCATCAATCTAAACTCAAAGCTTGCAACGGAGAAGATGTGGAGCGTATTAAGAAGCCTATAATTGATTTTCTTTTTGTTTTTCCATAAATATAGCTCATGTAGTTTAATATTTCTGAGCTCCAAAAACGCTCCAAGGTCACGGAGGTTTTGCGTTTAACTCGATGATTTAGGTGTGCTAAATAAGCTTTGTTAATTAGTCAAGTAGGCTCGTCGCGAGGATATTCTGTGTTGCTCAACAGGTCAGTAAAGAATACTGAGTTGGTATAGCACTTGTGTCCCGCGCGTCTTCTTCATTTAAGGCTTTGCATAACAAACCTGTAGCATTACATAGGCTAACCTCTCCTGTTATCATTACACTTCTCTCTCTCGCTCTATCACGCTATGCTGCGAACTCGAATTGATTTGAGCAGATGGACACATGAGGGGAATTTTAAGCCTTTCGTCTGTAGACTGTGACAACTCTTGTATTTGTGAAGTGCTGCGTATAGCTTGTCGTATGGAGCGTAGTCTCACGTTAGGACCATTGATCATATCTACGAGGCTATTCCCGTACCTGTGTCATTTCGCAAGCAAGCATCCGTCGGCGCACCTGCTCGCGTCTCTACGTGTAGAGCCACTGAAATGTCCGAGCTGCGTTGGTTCGACCGGTGAAAGACAATGCAGTTTGCATATTACAGCCGTCGCTGTTTTATATTGTAAATGTAAGTTCGCACGGGTACGCAATGGCATTTACCTGGTTGTCTACTACACGGTCCTACTTCCATGACGAAATCTGACTACTTCTGCCAAACGTTGGTCGAACTGTTACTTGTGCTTTTCTTGATACCATTGTTTGTACTGTTCTCATTCGATCGCATTATTCTTTATGTTTAGAGCTCGGCTCTTAGGCGCTCGTTCCTGGGTTGAGCGTCGGCGTCCATCGGCGTAACCGCGCGAACGCGCTCGTGCCACTGCTCGCGCGTTCGTCGTCTTCTACGACAGCTGCCTCCGATGCCGCTCATCATACCAGCTTTCCCAAGCTAACCCTCCTCCTGATGGCACTGGCCCACTGCCAGTCGGTGCGGTGATTTCGGTCTCAAATGTCGCATTAGGAAGTATCGTAATCGTTGGGCACATTTTTTTCTCGTGCCTTTTCTAAGTACTCGCAGATATCGTTCACGTTCGCCCTAACGTACGTAACGCCAAAGTGTCAATAGTACCGCAGTGAGCGAAATCCATTGGATTGTGTAACACGAAACGTCGGATATGATATGTTTCCTTGCGACAACATAGAGCCAATATTCTGAACACGCTTACACTGATAAGAGAATCAACTCGGCTGACTTGTGCCAATCCTACGTGACAAGCGGCGCCCCCTGCGTGTGTTATATTTATTATGGCACCACGGAAAAAGGGTGGAGAAACACGCCTGACTTACTATGTTTTGCTTTACGACCGCTAGTTGTGACGCGAGGCGCGACGCGTAAAAACACCGCGGTATGCCCCGGCATGGGTCGTGTCTTTCGTTAGTGGATTCGCAAAGAAAGCACGGTATCTTAATGGAGGAATTGATTCTTTATATAGGGGCCAAAATTTCACATTTGCGGCATTTCTCGCAACCATGGTCCACGGGCTCTCAGATGTTCCGCTCGCTGCACGGTTGACGCTGTTAGGGTAGCGTATCGTACTGCTGCGGAGTTGTAGCGACGCCTGCCTATCGAAGCTCGACCGACGTTACTATTGGGTAGCGCGGCGTTGTCGGCGGGCTGCAGGCATCCGGTAGACCATCGCGACTAAGCAAGGGCGAGACGATTTCTAGTGCGAAACTTGCACGGTTTATTGAAAGGTTGATGAAAGATGATGAGAAGAGAATGAAGTGAGCCAAAGTACATATCGGAGCCCCTTAAATAGGCTCTCTACAATCGTGGGAGGGATCTTGCTTCCGTCGACGTCACGTGACCGGCACAGAAAGAGGGCCCCTCCTCCTCTGGTTATACCGAGCATGTTGCAAGGAGGAGGGCATCCCGCCTCCTGGAATTGTAGACGCTTGTCCGTCTCTTTTGCGCGGTGCTGGTGCGGGGAAGTTCTCCTGTAGAGTTAGACCGTTCGATGAAAGGGTCCCTCTAATGTCGCACACACACACACACAAAGGAGGCCTGTAAGCGCTGCAGGGCTTCCGCCAGACACTCGAAATGGTCATGGCGAATTAGGAAGTCACGCTTCATTCCGACGAGGCATCGTGGGTGAAGGTCGGGTGAGAGAAAGTCCTTTCTGCACGAGGTGCGGGACGCCAGCCGTGGCAGAAGTCACGCCTCATTTCGACGAGGCATGGTGAGAGAAGGTCGGGTGAAATTCCTTTCTGCACGTGGTGCCAGACGCCAACCGTAACACCGCCCAATCTAGGGCCTCGTGCCGATGAGTAGCGCGTGTTTCGCAACGTTCCGGCTTCTGCGTCATTTGGAAGGGATCGAAGGAAAGGATCGTTTCATTGTTTAGGCCTGTATGTACAGTGCTCAGCGATTGAAACGCGATACTCGGACTGCATGGCGGCCGGTACTTTCTTGCGCCAGCGGCTGCTGGTGACACTGAGATGATGCATTTTTGTGTCAAATGAAGGCGAGAACCTTTTTGATGCATCATAACTGCATTCGGCCTCCTCAGCGATCACCCAGCGATCACCGGTGGCACAAAAAGCGTTGGCCGCCATGCTGTCTGAGTATCCCGTTCCAATCGCTGAGCACTGTACAAACACACGCAGGCCGCCCGCATCCAAATATCCACACGCAACTCACACGGATATGCATGCACGTGCGCACACAAGTACACGTAGGGTCAAATATACGCGCTCTTACTTTAAAAAAAAAAAAAAGACTGCCTGATAGCAACCTTTGTCGAATATTCCACGAGCCGCCATGCAATACTGAAGCCGTGCGGGAGTCGCATCACAAGTCTGTGTCGCAGTGTTTCTTCGCAATATTGTACCGAACTCATCGTCGCGAATGTAACCGTAACCAGACGCATCTGCGCCCTGGAGCACCAAAGCTATCGTTTTTGGCTCACACGCATGTAGTTAAATTGATATTCAACTCACAAAAATTATCCAAAAGTGCGTAATAGAACGAAACCACGAACGACTGCGCAATACATCATACGCACCGTCGACTCACTAGTGCAGTAGACAAAAAAAAAATTGTTTCCAAGAAGAATGACAAAAATTGTGCTTACTTATAGCCCTAAATCTATTATTACTCTTCATTATCGGGGGTAATAAATGCCTCCCGCAAGTATAATATTGCACAATTATAATTCGTGTTCCAACAGATATAATATATCGTAAAGAACCAGACCAGTGGGCGTCGACCCGAGGGACTTCCTTCGCTTCCGTTTTATTCCCCCTTGCACTTTCTCTTCCTTTCAGTGCTCATCCGCATATTCTGTCTTCACACTCGGCCACGCTGCGGATATGAAAAAAGAACCGACAGTTCAATTTAAGATCGACAGCTCAGTTCAACCGCCGAAACCTTTTCTGGAGGCGTGACACATGCACGGCTAAGTTATTTCTTTTACGCCTGTCGAGGCGGGCGCCTGGAACTGAGGGGCTCATGCGCCAGGCGTTCTCTCCTTTGCGCTCATTAATTGTGAAGGGTCCTTCAAACCTCGCTGGTAACTTCTTGCCTGGTGAGCTGACTCCCCTTTGTACGCACACCTCGTAACCGACGTAATACACCGGAGCAGGTCGATGTCGTCGGTCGTAGTGGCGCTTATGCGCTTCTTGCGCGTGCGAAGCTCTTCTGATCGCTGCCGTTCTTATCTTTTTAAAGACGTGCTCTCGGTCGTCGGGGCTAGAGATGGCAACGGGAGTGTCTAGGTTGAGGACCACTTTCAGCTGCGGCAGCATTGCGTAGACGGTTTCATGTGGCGTTGCCCCGGTAGACGTCTGCAGCGCCGTACTAGCGGCATAAGCAGCTGAGTGAAGGTGAACGTCCCAGTCGGCTTCTCCTTTCCCCCCCTATTTTCCTATACGGGGCGAGTCGTGCCTGAATGCTTTGTCTGGTTCGTTCCGTAAGGCCGTTTGCCTGGGGATGAAATGCGGACGTGTAATGGTGCTGTACCCCTGCCGTACTAAGGTACTTTAGTTCGCGGCTGCGGAATCTCGTAGCATGGTCTGACATTTTTTTTTTTTTGGCAGCTCATGTATCCATTCAAACTTGAGCTTCAGGATATCGATGAGGTGACCGGACGCTAGAGATGGCACAGGCGGCCACTTCGATGTACTTCGCCAAATAGTCCACGGCAAAAAAAAAAAAAAAAAAAAAAAAAAAAAAAAAAAAAATAGAAAAGAAAAAACAAAGTAATAGAATAATTCTGGGATATTATATGCCAGAACCACAATTTGATGATGAGGCACGCCGTAGTGGGGGACTCGGGATTAATTTTAACCACCTTGGGATCGTTAACGTGCCCCCAATGCACGGTACATGGGCGTTTTTTGCATTTCGCCCCCATCGAAATGCGGCCGGGATTTGATCCCGCAACCTCGTGCTTAGCAGCGCAACACCACAGCCGCTAAACCACCACGGCGGGTAGTCCATGGCCACAATGATGTAGCGGTTTCATGCTGTAGTGATCAGTAGAGGTCCGATGTATAGTCGATGCCAACAGTATGAAAAACAGTTTATGGCAGCGGAATAAGTGTCAGTAATCCAGGCTGGCATCCTGACAGTCACTTATATTGTTGACACATTTCGCAACTGACGACGTAGGAGCAGACATTGCTTTCCACCTTCGGCCGCCAGAAACGTTCTTGTATTTTGCGAAGCGTGCCTCGCTGGCCGATGTGCGGTTCTTCCGGGGTGTCATGAATGGCTCGCAATATTTCCGATCTAAAACAATTAGGAATCACAAGGAAGTGACGTTCTTCTGAGCGGTCTTTGTGCCACTGACGCCGATACAGTGTGTCATCGCGTATTACAAATGTCGATTTCTTTCCTGAGCAGCGATTGAGGCAATGATTGATGATAAGTATTTGTCCTTCTGTTGGGCTTTGGAGAAGCGTTGTTGAGATATGAAAATGCGACTCTCTTCGTTATGGGACGCGCGGTCAAGGGGGTTTGTCACGGCTTGTCACCGTTTCGCCGTCGGCGCGAAGTCGTCGACGGGGTATACAACCCGGTTGGTCGTTCTGTACTCAAGCAAACATAGCGAAGGAGTCAAGGCTCGGGAGAAATAGAGAAAAAAATATTTATAGATTGACAACGACACACAATTTAAACGAAACAAAAAACACAACGCTAACACACATGCACTTAATCTAGATCAATGATGAAGACAAAAGAAATACAACGAACAGTTAACAGTAAATATAGAAATAAACATTACGCAAAACAGATTTAATGGTGGCCAACTAAACAGAGTTCCAAAGAAAAGAAATGATGGCATACGCATAGCCGGGCAGCAGCAGCAAGTCCATAAAGCGTGGAGTCAACGGCAGAGCTTTCCCGATGAACGCTGGCAAGCCGATCTCTTTGCGGTGGATGCGATTGCTGGGCTGGGTTTCCCGGGAGTCTAGGTCTGACGTCTTCCCTCGAGTAGGTTGAGCTAACTTGAGGGGAACTACCGTGAACTTCGTTGCAGACGTTGGTTTGTCGTCTCTTACGTCAACTAGTAACTCGCAATTCAGACGCGGTTAGGCGGCCCAGACGACACTGGACGGCACTAGCTCCTTGACGCTTCTCAGCAGAATATATGCTCAGCATCTAGACTGCTTAGCTCGGTCTAAATACTGCGTTTAAACTTTCTCCTTTCCCTAGTTCCCTGTGTTGGGGAACGGCAGATATTGGTGACGATCCAATCAAGTTCACCCAATTGTATCCCGGCTCCTCCCAAGGTCTTCGCAGCGCCCCTTTTAATTAGGGGCGAGGGAACGGGTGATTCCCCACTGCTGTTAGAGGTGGTGCACTTGTGTTGTACCACACACGCACACCCTTGAGTCCGTGGCGGGCCTCTGTTGTCCGTTCACAAACACAGGAGAAACGACGGCAGCTGGCCATACCGCGCTGTCGGCACACACACACTGTCAGCACTTCGTGGGCACAGGAATGCACAGAGACACCACATATTCGGAGTATTCGCACCCCCGCCTTCTTAGTAAGCTTCTTAATGCACGCACGGGGCTGAGAATACACGTGGGTTCCTACAAAAAGCCGTCGGGGCGTCACGGTCGCGCCGACGACAAAAAGACAATAATCTCTAAACCTACATTCGACTTCTTTCGGCCGCTTGCCCGAGTGGCCTGCAATAACCGTCTTGCTCGCCGGTCCCTATTTCCACGACCTTTTGGTGCCCGTTGAAGTCTAGGGTTTGACGAAAACTCGTCTGGCGAACAAAGAACATGGCTGAATAAAACGTACACTCGCCAACTGAAAAAATTCACGACTTCACGACTTCACGAATTCACGACTGGTGCCCGTTGATCGGTGCTTCGCCGAATCGAATAATGCCGCACCGTGACAGGGTTCCTTGAGAGAGCATCGGCGATGTTATTTAGCCACCCAGCATGGTGGCGCATGTCAAAATCGTACTCTTGCAGCGTAATAATACATCGAGCAAACTTATGCTCAGCTGCTGCTTGGAAAACATCCATGTTAACGCAGCATTATCGGCCACAGTCGTGAACTTGCGCCCAAAGAGATAGTGACGAAATTTATCGTTTGACACTCCATAGCATCGCTAGACATTACAGCTCATTGGAGTATCTGAGAGTTTGCGGCTCGCAAATGCGACAATACGTTCTGTGCCGTCAGGGTCACGATGCACTAGCACTGCCCCGAGGCCCATCTGGCTGGCATCGGTGCGCACTTCTGTAGTCCAGTCGTCATTGAATTAACTTAGTACGGGACCGTGAGTTAAATTAACTGCTGTTTTAAAGTTCGAAAAGCGATTTCTTTTGGGACGCCCCATTCAAAACAAACCCCCTTTTTAAGTAAATCGATCAGGGGAGCGGCGGTCGATGCGCAGTGGGGAATAAATCTGAGTAAATACGAAGTCATACCCACAAACGGGTAAACTTGTTCCAGGCAAGTTGGTGTGGGATATTCCGCCGCAGCTCCAATACGCTCCGGTAGCAGCTGAAAGCCGTTTAGAGAGATAGCATGTCCTAGATATGAAAACTTAGAGTGACCAAACTGGCACTTCTCGATGTTGAACCGAAAACCAGTCTCATAGAGTTTGTGTAGTACTTCGTTCAAATTGCGCAGATGTTCCTCTTCCGCTACGACCAGGTTGTCGTCCAGGTATACAACACAAGCTTGGTTCTTCAGAGGTCCTAGCACGCAATTCATGGCGTGCTGAAAGGTACTAGGAGCCGTGCTCAACACAACTGGCGTGCAGTTAAATTCGTACAAGCCCGGAGAAGTGCCAAAGGCTGTCTTGCAGCTATCTTCTTTCGCGACGTTGATCTGCTAGTATCCCGCGTGTAAATCAAGCGATGAAAAGAACCTGGGATGACGGACCGTATCAATAGCGTCATCAATTCGAGGTAGTGCGTACGCGTTGGGCGTCGCACACTTGTTGAGCTGCCTGTAGAATCTCAACGAACCATTATTTTTCCGAACAACTGCGCCATTGTAAAGAACCAGACCCGTGGCGACTTCCTTCTCTTGAATTTTATTCCCCCTTCCTCTTTCTCTTCCTTCCAGTGCTCATCCGCACGTTTCGTCCCTACTACAACTTTCCCCGCGGCGAAGAGGAGCCATCCTGGCGACATAAGGTGATGATAGGATAAGGGGGTCGTGGTACGGCTTCAGGCGGCTGACGTGAACGGTCTCGCGGTCACGGCGGCGTTTGTCCGAAGATGGCGTCACCGGTTCGACCACATAATTCACAGGCGAAGTCCACGCGACGATCCGGTACGGACCTTCATATTTCGGAGCAAGCTTTGGGCTAAGGCCTGGAGCTTGGAAGGGCAGCCGAAGTCAGACGTGAGAGTCCACGGCGAAGGACTGTGTGGGCTGATCGTTGTCGTGGTGATCTTTGTGGATTCCTTGGGAATCCGACGTGAACGAGCGAGCCAGTTGGCGGCACTCTTCAGCATGGCGAGCAACTTCGGAAAGAGGGGTGAATTCAGAGGCATCCGGGTGATATGGGAGTACGGTGTCTAGGGTAGTGGATGGTTCACGTCCATAAAGAAGGAAAAATGGTGAGAAGCCTGTGGTATCCTGAACGGCGGTATTGTATGCGTACGTCACAAAAGGGAGGACATCGTCCCAATTGGAATGACCAGACGCAACATACATGGTGAGCATGTCCCCAAGAGTGAGGTTGAATCGTTCCGTTAGACCGTTAGTCTGTGGGTGATACGCCGTAGTGGTGCGGTGAATAGTGCGGCACGCTCATTAATAACTTCGGACAAGAAGACACTGCCTCGGTCACTGAGCAGTTCTCGCGGTGCGCCGTGCCGTAAGACGAAATGCCGTAAGATGAATGCGGCGACGTCGCGAGCAGCAGCCGAAGCAAGTGCAGCAGTTTCAGCATATCTTGTGAAGAGGTCTGCTGCGACAATTATCCAACGATTTCCGTTAGCACTGCATGGAAGAGGCCCATAAAGGTCAATGCCAACCCGATCAAAAGGACGTGCAGGACACGGTAAAGGTTTCAGAGGGCCTGTCGTATGAGAAGATGTCTTGCGTCGCTGACAGGCTGCACATGACCGAATGTATTTGCGGACATAAGAATACATGCCGCGCCAGTAGTACCGCTGGCGGAGCCGCTCGTAGGTTTTTCAGGACGCCAGCATGAGCTTGTTGTGGGTCTGCATGGAAATACGTGCATACGTCGGAACGCAAATGGCGAGGGATGACTAGCAGCCATTTGCGACCGTCTGGCTGATAGTTTCGGCGGTACACGATGGCGTCCCGTAGCACGAAGTGGGTGGCTCGGCGACGAAGGGCTCGAGGGCATGTAGATGTTGAAGAACTGCTAAGAATGTCAATGAGAGACACAATCCACGGATCTTTTCTCAGTTCAGACGGCATGTCAGTAACAGCAAGCGTAGCAACCGGGCACTCTATGGATGAAGGTGGCGTTTCGTCGGATCGCATGGGCGAACGGGAGAGCGCATCTGCATCAGAATGTTGGCGCCCGGATCGATAAATGACGCGAATGTCAAATTCTTGGAGCCGAAGAGCCCAACGTCCAAGACGCCCCGACGGGTCTTTCAGTGACGCAAGCCAGCAGAGCGCGTGGTGGTCTGTCACAACGTCGAACGGACGGCCATACAAGTAAGGGCGAAATTTGTTTAAGGCCCAAACTATAGCCAAACATTCCTTTTCCGTGACAGAATAATTGGATTCTGCCTTCGTGAGAGCACGAATCGCATATGCAACCACATATTCTGGAAAGCCAGGCTTCCGTTGTGCAAGGACGGCTCCAAGACCAACGCCGCTGGCGTCGGTATGAACTTCAGTCGGTGCACTCGGGTCGTAGTGGCGTAGAACCGGCGGTGAGGTAAGCCGACGACGCAAAGTGGTGAAGGCTTGGTCACATGCCGGAGTCTAGTCGCGGAGGTCACCGGGGCCAGCCAGGAGCTTCGTCAGGGGAGCGATCGATGCAGGCAAAATTGCGCACAAAGCGTCGAAAATAAGAGCAAAGACCGACAAAACTTCGGAGCTCTTTCACTGTAGTCGGCCGCGGAAATTCTGCGACAGCACGAAGTTTGTTAGGATCGGGAAGGACGCCGTCTTTGGACACGACATGGCCAAGTATGGTCAGCTGGCGGGCTCCGAAGCGGCACTTTTTCAAGTTAAGTTGAAGGCCGGCGGTGGTAAGGCAAGTAAGGACTTCGCGTAGACGAGAGAGGTGAGTGGTGAAATCAGGGGTGAAAACTACCACGTCGTCTAAATAACACAAGCACGTCTTCCATTTGAGGCCTCGTAGAATATTGTCCATCATCCTTTCGAATGTCGCGGGTGCATTGCAGAGGCCGAATGGCGTTACTGTAAACTCATACAGGCCATCAGGCGTAATGATAGCTGTCTTCGAGCGGTCGGATTCATCCACTGGCACTTGCCAATAGCCCGATCGCAAGTCCAAAGAAGAAAAGAATTTGGCACCATGAAGACAATCCAGGGCGTCATCTATGCGCGGTAGAGGATAGACATCTTTTCGTGTAATCTTGTTGAGGCGACGATAATCCACACAGAAACGAATCGAGCCATCTTTTTTCTTAATGAGTACTATATACAGGAGACGACCAAGGGCTGCAGGATGGCTTGATAACACCACGTTCAAGCATGTCTTCAACTTGCTCGGCGATGACACGACGCTCGGTGGATGACATGCGGTACGGACGCTGGCGTAATGGTGCGTGATGTCCCGTATCAATGTGGTGAGAGACGGCACTTGTGCGGCCTAATGATGCTTGGTTGCAGTCAAAAGAGGCGTGAAAATCATTTAAAAGAGTAATAAGCCGCTCACTTTGTGTCGGCTCGAGGTCATCGGCAATAGAGCGACAAAAAACATCTGGTGATACTCGGTTAGATGGCACATGGGGTGCCAGTGCTGTTACGTTGGCAGTATCCACGTCGTCGGGAACAGGGAAATGCACAATAACGTCAGCGTCCACAGTCTGGATGGTACCAATAGTCTCGCCACAGTGCAAAGCCAAAGTCTGCGAATTTGGGTTAGAAATCAGTATTTCTGCAGCCCCATGGTGAACCGTGAGGAGGGCGAAAGGCAACAACATAGGCTGGCGGCGAATGAATACGGCAGCGGGTGAAAACATGACCGTCGCTTCGGCAAGCGATGCGCATGAAAGAGAGACAAATACCGCGCTGTGAGGGGGAAGGTCAGTATCTGAAGCTACACAGATCGTGGTAACATCATGAACTTGAAAGTCGTGAGATGGCAAATCGCACAGAACGGAGAACTGAACCTCAGCACGTGCACAGTCAATGACGGCGTGATGGCGCGACAGAAAATCCCAACCGAGAATCACATCGTGGGAGCAACTAGTCAACACAAAGAAATCAATCGAATACAAAATGTCTCGAATCAGCACCCTGGCAGTGCACATAGCGACTGGCTGAACTTGTTGCACTGGCTGTTCTAAGCAATAGTACCGAAGGCATCATGGTCACTTTCCGTAATTCACGGCAAAGTTTCTCACTAATCACGGATACAGCAGCACCTGTATCGAAGAGCGCAAAACATTTGATGCCATCAACGGACATTTCAATAACGTTAGCGGGGGGAAAACGAGGACTTAGATGTTCCGACGATGACGCAGTTCGTGCCTCAGGAACTGCGGAAATCAGTTTTCCGCCTCAGTAGTACTGGCACTGGGCCTACGACGCATGGGTGAGAGTGAGCGCCGACGAGGGGTAGGCGAGCGACGAGTACTGTAGAGCTGTGACTGCGGTGCTGGTATGTCACCAGCAGCGTAGACTTCCGGTGGTGGTCGCTGAGGCATACGGAATGGTCGGAAGCCGGAGCTGGGTGGTCGCGCGGTGCCCACGAAGGCCGGCAAGCGCCGGTGGCAGAAGCGCGCTACATGTCCCGGTGTACCGCAGGCATAGCATATTGGGCGGTTGTCAGCAGTGCGCCAAGGATTTGTACCTTGCTGCTGTGCGCTGGAAAAGGGAGCTACCGGCTGGAGAGGCGAAGGCGGATGAGAGAACACCGGCTGGAGAGGCGCTGAAGGCGGAGGAGAGAATCCCGGCAGACGAGGCGCCCGCGCAGCGACTTCAGCATACGTCAGAGGCGCAGCCACGGGAGCCGGCTGACACGGAGGTGGAAGAGCTTCGGTCACTTGCTCTTGAATTACCTGTCGGATCGCTGGAGCCAAATATTGAGAAGGCTTCTCCGTGGCCGGCAAAATCGAGAGCTGTCGCGCGACCTCCTCGCGCACAAATTCTTTTATTTGCGTCAGCAAAGTTGTGTGGTTGTCGCCAATAACCAATGCTGCTAACGAATCTTCCGTAGGCGGTGGGCGCCGAGCTAAGATGCGTTGTTTCCGTAGCTCGTCAAAACTTTGGCACAAATTGATAACTTCGGCGACGGTACGCGGATCCTTCACTAACAACATTTGAAATGCGTCCTCATCAGTGCCTTTCATAATGTGTTTTATTTTGTCCTGTTCCGCCATTGACGGATTCATGCGCTTACACAGGTCAATGACATCTTCGATGTAACTTGTGAACGTTTCACCGTGATGTTGCGCGCGCTCCTGTAAACGTTGTTCTGCGCGAAGCTTGCGCACAGCGGGGCGCCCAAACACTTCTGTGAAACTTGTCTTGAATCTGCTCCACGTTGTGAAATTGTGTTCGTGGTTTCGGAACCAGAGGTTCGCGACGCCGGTTAAGTAAAACAGCACGTTGTGCAACTTGGTGACGTCGTCCCACTTGTTATGCTGGCTCACCCGTTCATAAGATGACAACCAATCCTCCACGTCATGATCATCGGGGCCGCTAAAGATGGCAGGATCACGCTGGCGCAATGCACCGGAAACGACGGCCGTCGAAGGCTGTGGTGCATCTTCCTGGGTGGCTTCGTCAGGCATGGTCGCAGCAGTCGGTAGCGTCCGGCTTCGGAGTTCCAGTTTTCAAGGTTACCCCGCACTTCCACCAAATGAAATGGGGTTTATTGCAGCTCGTTCGAGGGATCGCAGGTAGCTCTAGATCACGAGTCGTAGCGCTTCGCATCAACAGCCCGAGCTCTGGTCTCGCGCCGCAGCGGTGGCAGTCCGCACTGTGCCACATGCATATTACCCACTACAATATATATATATATATATATATATATATATATATATATATATATATATATATATATATATATATATATATTATATTCACTCTCGTAGTCAATCGCCTCACGTTAGTGATGTCACTGACAGTGGTGTCGCTGACAGTTTTTTCGTTCTAAGCGTCGCAACTCACGTAAACTTTAGGAAGAAACCCTATATATGACGTAAATTCTTCTTGTTCTCCACCTAGGTCAATGCATTTGCACAAAAACACCGCTAGAAGTAAATATGGTCCTACACTCTTATAAAGAAGGTTCGAAAGAAGGTAGTGACTGCTTCATTTGCTAACGTTTCAACTTCTTTGGCACGAGAGACTCGCACTTGATGTGCATAAATGCAACGACCAAGTCTAACCTGCGGTCCGATTTTCCGCTTAAGACGCGATTAATACGCACGATAAGCAGAACAAATGTTACACAAACCTTTATGAGTTGCATTCATATACCCCGTAAGCGAGCAGAAAAATTTAACAATGCATATTTCCCTGTAGAAACTTGTATGCAATAAATTGCATTTGACAAGCGTCGACTTATCTGTTTATGCTCAGCATCTGTGTGTGAGAGACAGAGTTTAATGGAAGCTGAAGATGTCAGCCCTGACATATATGCAACTCAAGCGTTCCATGTGATATCGAGCAGAGTGTACAAACACTCAGTACAAGCTACTATATTCTTTGCGAAGTCGCTCCTTCTTTACGCAATGAACTTGCCGACTTTTTTACCGCTACCGCGTAGCCGCAAGAACTTAGCAACATATCTGACAGCCAGTTATTAACCTCGGTTTAATAACTCACTGTCACATATGCCAATTGTGCCTTGTTGTATAGCGTCTGCGTGAACTGCAAGTTGAAAACGCGTCGAAACCGGCATGATTTTTCCTTGGCCGCTTTCTGATCCATTAAATGCAGGCAAGGTAGCGAGTTGGACAGCGGTGAAATGTTTAGACTATAGCAACACAGAGTTATAGTGCATAAATTCGTACAGCCTTCATCTTTCCCGCTTCGAACGCCCTTGTAGCTCCTTAATCAACTATCTCCTTATACTAACTTACCCCCCGAAATTCGTTGTAATACGCTTAGCCGTTGTAATACTTAGCGTTGTAATACTCTTAGACTTAGCCTCCTAGTGCTGCCATTCGACTCCATCTCCCGGCATTTCATGCGAGATTCGTAATTTTTGCGAAGAAAAAAAAAAGCGTCACGTGACAACATTGAAGCCTAGTCACGAAGAAATGCAAAGGAAAGCCGATGACATAAGAACTCTCACCCTGTGACAGGCAAGCAGTGGCTCCTTTGTTGCATCGGGCGAATGCACCTGCGCCAGCCACAGAGCGAACCTATGACAGCAGGCGCCACTAAAAACTACCCCGAACCAAGGAATGCGTTGAAAGGTCTAGCAACCACGTGCAGAACCCGATTCCCAAATGCACGTTGGGCTAAGGATATCCTAGTACGCTCTATTCAAGAGTCAAGACGCTTATGGGCCCATAAGAGAGGTGAAAAGGCGGAAAGGACTGCGGCCTCAGAGAAGGTTGGCTTGCCCGCGCTAACTTCCTGACGTCGTGCTACCGCTTGCTTTGTCCACCCCTCACACCACACTTTCTTTTTTCGTTTATTTTTTCTTTTCTTGTTTAAAACAAATCAAAGTCGTGAAGATGACTATTACACAAAATGAGTATAAAATAAATAAAAGGAAAAACGAAAATGAATAGCATAGCTAGCATATTAGCGGAAACCGCGCACATTATTTGTTGAATGTTTATAGAAGTGTTGGATTCATATCAGTCACTGCTCCACAAAAAGTAATCGCGGTAGCAACCGTGTCTATATCTCTCTCGTTCTCGTGCAAAGTGTACGCTTGTTCAAACTTGCAAACAGCCGTCTGGCCTCCGCAGTGGCCGGCATGATTACTGTTTTAACAGAGCCTTGCTGGACTTCTGGCACCGAGTCGGGGTTACATCACATTTGTTTCTTGTTTTTTTTTTATATAATAATGCCGAAAGGCAGCCTTCTAGATGAAAGAAAAAAAATATACCTTACGTGCACTTTAGTATGCATACGTTATGCCAGTAAGGACAGACAATGCGATTGCTAGGGTACCGCCATGTTGGGCTGTTAAAGGGCAGCTGCAACAGAATTTCGGGCAGCGTAAAACGCCGTTTGACATAGTGTAACATATGTAGCCGCCACCGTGCAAAATTTTATGTTTGAGTTTCGAGTCGATGCGTCACGAAAAGCTCGCAAGTATTGGATGCATTGATGCCTAAACGAAAAGGAAAAAAGAAATCTACCACGACCACTCGTTGGAAATGACGCAGAACCTAAAACGCCGGCATGGCTCCTCGGCATGACCTCCAAGATACGGCGGCGTCCGTAGAGCGCCGAAAATCTCGGAGGCAATGCGCTGGCATCTACGTCACATTCGCTAACCATCCGCTGCACGCGTCGTTTGCTAAAGTGCTTTGTGAAGGTTTTTAGTAAGAGAATTAGACACCTACCAGTTATGCAGCTTTGCCACTAATTCTTCAGTAGTACATACTGAACATGACTGCACTTCTTACTGCACACAACAGGAAAAGAATGTCGCTTCAGTAGCATAGAGTTTCATACAATAATTAGTAGAGCGAACTCTGGCGCTAGTGTCTACGGGAGCTGTTATCGGGGCGGTTCAGCCAGCATGGGAATTATGGGAGGTACACGAATGTACCGAAATCTCGCCCTTCTGGCTTCAAACGGCTCTGAGACTTCGTCATGTTCAACAATGTACTGCGTATTAGGTCATTAAATAAACATTATTACAACAATGCGATGGCAGGATTCGAACGCAGGACCTCTAGCACAGAAGCCCGACATTGATACCATTATGCCACGGACACATGCACCGACAAGCGGCATAGAAAGCCCTTCTGAATTTCTAGCGGGCAAGCCAGCGTGTTCAGATGTTTGGCGCGTTTCAATTTGTCCACCTCGACAGGTTATGAGCCGCTGCTATTAATAGCGATTGTGCATGTTCGCAGGGTATTCTCCACTTAGAAAAGTATAGATCGCTTTTAAAATTTAGAGCAATGAAGACAGATAAAGCATAATAAACAAAACCACAAGAACGTATGAATCCGCAAGTACGAAGATCAGACTATCTACTTCCCATCATTCCCATGGTGGCTGAACGATGCAGCGTTTCCAAGATGGCGGCGCCCGTCAACTAAAGCTAAAGCCATCTATACCGGAATCAAACTCGACCATAAAAAATAACGTCTCGGAAGCAGCAGCCAACTACAACAAATATCGCCTCCTTAATTTATGTCTTTGCTTCCGTCTGTCGGTCACGTGATGGGGTCAGTTCCTCGGAGAAGCGTGTCACGCTGTCCTACAATATGAGAGAGCCATCGAATGCGCGCATAATAAGCACTCGCTAGATGCTTGTTCAGCAAACAGTGCAATGTACTAATATGTCACACTTGACCTTTTAGTTTCACTGAAGCAAATCCTAACGAGCATTTGCCTTTTCCAACGTGCGACAGCCTTTTACACCAGTAGGACAAGTGTTGGCTTGCGCATCAGGCACGCGTAGTCGGGGCCTCTAATCACGAGTCTCACTCTTTCAGGTGACGCTGTGGTTCGGTATCGTATATACAGGCACGTATACAGGCACCCAGAATTTTTTTTTTCGGAGGGGGGGGGGGGGGGGCGCCCAACCCAGGGTAACTCTTCTATGCAAATGAGGGGGGGGGGTATCTTTACTAGTACAAATGTGAATAATGGCCACGGTTCGCCATAAAGATGCGCAAACCCGCAAAAGAGAAATGAAATAAGGTGTATCTCACAGGTACGCCTGTGAGATTACACAGGCGTGCCTGTGTATCTGTGTTCTTTTGGATGCCTCGTTTACTGCTCTACTAAGTGCCCAAACCGACTCGTAGTGTTATATGGGAAGTTGCGTAACGATGCATGGCCGCCAATGCCATAAAACCGCGTAGAGCGCAGGACGCTGCGGTTCTAGACGTACTGCGCCCACCGCGAAAGGTTAGAAAACACCCAAATAAGCACAGCAGAGAAGTGGCTACGTCCGGCGGTTCGACTGATAACTGTAGAAGCGTCATTCAAAACACACAGAATAATTCTGTAGTTCCGGCGGCGTTTTTTCTACTTCCTTTTTAAATAAAAAGATTTTGATCCATAAATATTTTCACAAACAACGGTTACATATTTTTTTCGCTTTTCCTTCCCGTTTGGCTGTTGACTCGGCTCTCTCTCTCTTAGTAGATCGCTTAATTTCTCAACTCCTTGCTACTCTTGTTTCCATTTGCCAATTTTGCACGAAAAGTGCTGTACAATTAGGGAAAACCTAGACGACGTAACGGGTTACATACATATTGCTTATGGGTCTATGGTTATTGCAGGGTTTCATAATGGACGCTGTTTCTCATGATTTTATTTTCCACCTTATCTAATCCATATCACGAATATATGGTTTCGAGGATCTGCCAGCGCCGCGGCGAGCCGTCACTCGAGGGCATAATGAAGCAAAATGAGAATTTAAACGCAACTGGCGTTTTCACCGGCCTCATACAGACCAGCTCACTAGGAACTGAATCCTTTTCTGCTCCCTGGATCAGTATAAACAAAGAAGGTTCAACTAACGAAGCAACAGCGATGCGCGCGACCGTTGCAATAGATGGTGACAAAGGAACGCACCACGAGTTAATCGCGCGGGCACCGAATCGATGAGAAAACTGGCCTTCACACCCCAGGAGATGCCGATAACTACCGCCATCTATGCTACAGAAGCGGGCAGGACGACTACGATTACAGAAGTCCTGCCATTTCCACAGATTTCCTTCTTGGAGAAAATTGCCGGCACTGGTATCTTATGCCTTTGCTATTAATTCGCGCAGTGTCAAATGCCTCAAGAACCGTTTGAGGGCATAGGGTCAGTCCGCTTGCGTGCTGCTGCACTACTGATGCGAAGGACTAGCTGCTTCGCTGTAGTCACCTTTAGCGCTAACCTGAACTAGAAGAGCAAACCCCACTCAGCGCCGCCAAACTGATTCTATCCCGCTTAGCCAACAGAACACTCGGGTCATTCGTGGCGCCACGAGAAGAAGCGTAGCAATTCCCAGCTTGGCCATTCGGCGGCAATCCCCGATACGAGCACGCTTTCGCAGGATACAACTTAGACTTACGTTACCTTTGGGTCGTTCCCCCGGCTGAGACATGCAGCGTGTTCCCCGCCGCTTGCCCAATTGTCTCTGACACCATGCCGACTCTCTGAGGAGGCGCGCGCTGCGGTCGCCATTGCGCAACGCGGCGCGCGCGCCCGTTTGAAGTTGGCGCGCGTCCGCGCAGCAGCCGGCGTCGCGCGCACACGCCGTAGGCGGCCGCAGGACCCGCCTTGCGATCGTGCGCCCCTGACGCCCCGTCCAAGACACGTGGCTGCGCGGCCGGCGCGTTCGCCCACCCGGAAGCCGCAGCTGTGCCGCGCTCTCCGCGCGCCGCCCGAGGAGCGCCAAGGGCATGCCAAGGCCGCACGTGCTGCGTGCCGCTCGAATGACGCTTTGCCATTGTTACCGAGCGCTCGCTCAAATGTTGGGCGCGTGGCGCGGTAGGATCTGCTGCTCTTTTCCAAGCGTCCGTTCTCTTGTCTCGGACGTCGCCTCGCGTGCCTCTGACACTGGTTGATGTTTCGCATAACGGCGTGACAATGCTAATGTAGCATCGCCGCGGTGCACCATCCCTGCCCGAGTAGTAAAGGACACAGAGAAACTCTGCACCGTGACGTAGGTTAAGAAGACGAGCACCTCAATCAACTCGTAGAAGCGCATGTGAATGATACAAAACTGGAAAATTAGGGCAAAATTTAAGACCAACACTGGCTACACGAGTGTAGCTAGTGTAGGAAGTTGCGATTTTATTTTTACTTGTAGCACAGTGTAGCTCCACCTCCTATACGAAGCCATTTTTATAGCTGTAGTGTAGCATGAAAACTATACTTTCTAAAACGCTGTAATTTCGATGACTGTAGGCAGCAGACGGCAAACAAGCAGGCTGGTGTTGCAAACGGGTGGCGCCACTTTGTCTGTGACTGTCGGCGCTGCTATAGCGACGACAGCGAATATTCGCTGCAAGGACAGTAGTGAAGTGATGGTGTGACTGTATGTCACATAGGAAGGTGAGCTAATCTTCCAAGAAGATAAAATTATCTTACTTGCGGATGGTGCAGGCTGTTACGGACTCCGCGCTGTATCAGACGCATTAAGAAGTTGTCTTCGTGCACTGCGCATTCGCGATGTATTTCGCTGCAGTTTGTCTATATTTGTTGATGAAAGGAAAGTCGTAGTACACTGGCGTTTAGTTTCAGGCAAGGGCATATACGCAGCCAGTAAGTGCGGAGTCAAGCGCTTTTCGTGTGCTGATGCGGAAGACGACGCGCAGTCGGCTCTGACTGGCTAGAGCCCAGCAAGCCAAGTGCAGCACAGGACGTCATAGCCTCTGCCCAGCACTACACTCTTGTACACGAGCCCGCACGTAGTGTAGGTAAAAAAAAAAAAAAAAAGCCCTATTATACCGCTTTTGCTGAGCTGTTTAGCAAAGCGTAATGCACCGTCATGGACCAACTCGCTTCTTGTTTCTCTCGGGCACAAGAAAAAACTGGGGTTCCGTGATTTCCCCAAATTTCGAGAGGTGGACTCAGTTAGATTGAAAGTGAAAGGTTATATCTTTTCAACGAAAAGAGGGCGAGAAGAGAGATTGTCCGAACATTCTCCTATATGCTGCGTCAGTTTTTGTTTCCATTACTGTTGTACTAACCAAGTATATAGTACACCGCCGTGAGCAGAAGTATACGGACTACGGGAACGCGTGGCGAGCTGTATTGACGCACCTTATTGCGGCGCGGCGCCTACTGTCGAAAGTCGCACCAAAGCAGCGGAGCGCATCCTATATCATATCTGCTGGCGTGTCGTATTGCTTTATCTGATGACGTTACGGTGTTCGCCGACTTCGCTTTCTCTGATCTGTCACATCTGCGCCGTTGTTTCTGTGAGTGGCTACGGCAGAGCTGGCTCGCACCTCCGTGGCGCGTTGGATTCATTCGAATGTCTTGCGGCTAACACCCTCCACTGGCGTCCTTTGCTGACTTGCACAGAATACGTTGCTCCCTACGGCGGCGTAATATAATCGGAAACGCTTCCAATATTCGCTGCCGCGTAATTAAGAAAGGTTTTGCAGTCGACGTTGTTTGTCGCCCAAATGGAGTGCGACTAGATATCAATGGTGCCTGTGTGCACGCTAAAAAACTGAAAGGCGCCGTACAGCTGTTATCTTCTAAAACTGTTCAACGAAGACGATAGCAAGTAATGCACGTACAAATCTCCATATCGCAATAAAAAAAAAATATCTCCATAGGCCACTGCGGGAACACTGCCACGGGCCAAAATATATGAACAGGGCAGGAATATTCCGCACGCCGTATAAAGTTTAATTCACTCCTGCCCCTAGAAAGTAGGTTACGTTCCGTAGTTGGAGAAGGGGACAACCGGCAGATTCGTCTCTTGAGGATTCTTAGGGAAAGTTGGCGAGCTACTGTTGCTTTCAGATGCTGTTGACACTCTGTCACGGAGTCCACCTGCGCGACAAAGGACACCGATTGAGAACCATGCTTCAATACGCGACAGCAAATATTGAAGCGTTTCCGATGACGTAACGCCACAATAAGAAGCAAGACATTCCGCGCAATTCATCAAAAGGCGCGAGAGCAGGCAGTAGGCCGTGCGATAACAGAATGAATGCGTTGCGTGACGGGAGCCAGCTCTGCCGCACCCGCTCAGTGTAACAGCGGCGAAGATGCGAGAGCAGAACAAACGGCATGCCGTTGAAGTTTATAGTCGACGAGCAGAGTAACTTCAGCAGGGAAAGCAACATGACACGCTGGCAGATATGGTGGGACGCGCATGCGCACCGCCACTGTGGCGCCATTCTCGACAGCAGGTACCACGCCGCCAGAAGGCACGTCGACGCAGTCTATAGCCATGTCTAAGCTGGCACGCGCTCGCGTGGTCCGTATACTTTTGCTCGGGGGTGTACACAGGATGGTACAGCTGTGCGTCTCACAATATCTCGCAGTGCACAATCAATGTGCAGTTGTCACCTAAGAGTGACTGCAATTATTCACATATTATAACCCTTGAACTCGTGCTTAAAAATTTTAAATTCTGGTGTTTTATGTGCCATAACTGCGATCTGATTATGGGGCACGCCGTAGTCGTGGGGCGGGCTGCGGATTAATTTCGATCATCTGCGGTTCTTCTAAAGTGGACCCAATGCATGTTACACGGGCGTTTTTGCATTCCGCCCTTATCGGAATGCGGCCGCCGCGGCCGCGATTGAGACGACCTTGAGCTCAGCAGCGCAACGCCACAACCACTGCGCTATACCGCGGCGAGTAACTTGTGCTTAGCTCCACTGTCCTTGATCAGACCGCAACTCAGATTATACGAAAGTTGAGATGGGTTGAGATTTGACTTATTTTTATTTTATGGTTCACTTTATATAACTTCGTCTCCTGTCTGGTCTCCCCCTTTTTTTTTCCGCACCGCTTCCGCGCTCCCCTTTACAAGAATTTGTCTGCTGCTTTCGAGGCGTCTTTCACAGAGGTTCCTTAACTTCAGCAAGGTTTGCCTCCCCACCCAGTTTATCTTTCATCAAAACCTATTGTCTGTGTTGTGTATACTTCGCCTTTTATGCCTCGTTCGTACCTCCCCTCCCTCCAGTTTCCTCCCTTTATAATTATTTTTTTAAATTTTCATTTCCGCTTGGGCTGTGGGCGCGAAGCGACTATAAAGACAAAAGAAACGATGCGGAGCAGCCTACGGTTCACTACTACCGGTTGAGGCAATTGCTTACTTCTGCATAAAGCCACCGTAGCGCGGTCCCATCATGACGCGCTTACAAGTCGCGGACGATCCAATATTTAAGAATATGAGTGTTCTGTTCCTCTTGGTGCGAGTAGTGGCGCGGGCCATACCCTCGACCCATGAATCGTTTGCGCACTGCCCGCAGGAGCACCGAGCGCCTGAGTGAGGAATAACGCATCGACGAATCGCGCGTGGCGCCAGCGCGATTGCCCCTATTGCGTCGCCGACCTTGACCGTGCCTCGGCTAGCTTACGCTATCTGCGGTCAACTCAATGCGCCTTATCGGAGCGCACGTGTGATGTGCTGGGCGCGTGTGTCCCTGTGGCGTCTCGTCTATACGATGGAGCGAACTGTTACGCCCTGGAGCATTGCACCGAGGATCTCTAAGCATGCCATTGTGCGCACGCGTGCAACAAAAGAAAGCCGCGAAGGGCTTAACTGTCTGTTACCTTGAAAAACAGATGCGTGCAGCGCGTATTGGCCGCAGCCCAGCTGCTTGCGGGGACTGTTAAGACAACGGGTAGTCGACTGCTGCTCCGGTGCTGAGGCGAAAAATAAACTTCAGCGATTGTCAGACCGAGTCACATCCGCTATCTGCGCTGGCGTTTCACAATTGCGAATTTAGCTATGATGCAAAAGTTATATATGTATAGTGTTGCACTCTGCGTTGCATATCAGTTAGGTGCCGGGTGCTATAGGCAACCTTATCTGAATTCTTTGAGGCACTAAAAGTGACATACGATACCGTCTTTATTGTTTGGTTTACAAGATTACGAGCCATGTTGCAGGGGCACCTGCACGTCTCTGTATCGCTGCGAAATGCGAAAAAATAGACCAGCGCCAACCTCCTGGCACGTAGACAGGGCAGCTTCCTCTCATTCACTGCTGCATCCAACTACGCGGCGCCGCTTCTCGCCTCGAGGCTGTGCCGACCGGGTCGTGAACGCGGGTGTTCCGTGTCTGGGACGCTGGCTGAGGCGGTGGGCGCCAGCCTCACTCCTCAATGGGGTGGCAGAACCGCAGGGCACGCACGGCTAGCAACAGCTGGCTCTGTGACTGCACGGCTGATGTGGCGCGCAGGTGCCCTTGAATCGGCCTCCCCAAGGTCACCCGTGCCGAGACGGATCGTTAGATCCAACTTTAGCGCGCGTCGCTTGTGCACATAACTATGCAGAATCCAGCCATGCGGTTGGGCGTGTGCTCTACGCGTTCTGACATGGGTTGATAATGTGTAGAGCCTTACTTGGTCTTTTCGTTCCTTACGTGACGTTATCATGGCGGCCTTGCGGTTTGATCACGCAGATTGGTGCCGCTGGCCGCTCAAAGGTTGCGAATATGGGTTCTGTTATCTATCGGTGCGTTTATCAGTCTGTCGTCATCACGTTTCAAATCAGTTATTGAGTGGCACTTCAGTGCAAAAAGGATAACATTGCGGTGCAAACAGGAAGCTCCCCCCCCCCCCCCCCCCCCACGTCCTGTTTCTCTATTTTTTTTCTTTCTTTTGCATGTATCCAGAAGAAATTGTACTCATGCGAGCAGGTAATATAAATACATATAAACTTCGAAAAGTGGGCTTTCGCGAAACACGAGGGTTAAAAGCGACTACGCCGTCTAGTTCTATTTCTTGTCCTGCGTAGTGGGCGTTTTCTGCACTTCACGTCTCATGATGTACAGGACGGTCACCCGAATTCCACCCTGTGTGCCCACAATGGAACGTAATTAACATGGCCGTGACCCAGATTTTCATTTTACTACAGGCGACTATTAACACAGTAGTTCTCTCACGTCACTCACGCTAATTTGACTACACCTGTCCTCCCTTCCCTCGCCCGTGCTGTGTACTCTAATCGTGTGCTCCTAGTGTTGCGAGGAAATTGAGAAAACAGGCGCCTTTCGGACAATCTGTTCTAGTGTCTTTGCCCTTTTCTTCTTCCTCGGCACTTGGCGTTCCATTGCTCATTTACCAGTCATCTGAGAGCGTTAGGGAGTTGATTGTGATAATCAGAACACGTCCAACGTACTGCTCACGAGACGCGAGATTTTTTCACATCCTGTCACTGCTAGCAGCAGCAGCCAGACGAGCAGAACGCGTCAGCAGACGCCACCCGTCGTGAGAAACGTCGCGGAAGTCCTGTAGGGCATGGCGTAATGCTCTGTGATGGTCCGCATGTCGTCACTTCTCTCCTGTCGCCGCACAGGCACGCTGACCTGTTGCAGTGATGAAATCGGCCTATGCGGAAGCGCCGACGCGCTTTTTCTGGCTGCATTGTGCAAGCCGTGCACCGCCGCGCATACTTCTTGCCTCGCAGGTATCCCTCCCTGCTCGGCTTGAGCCACGCGTTTATCACCGCGAAGACGGGAGAAACAAACGCGCAAATGCTGCTGCACACGGCACGCCTGCATGAAAGTGAGTGCCAGATGTGCGTTTAAAGCGCCGGTAATTTACCTTGTTACTGAAGTGAACTTTTACGGACAACAAAAAAGGATATATATATACATATATATATATAAACGAGAAGAAAGGGGGTTAACCGAGGGGCCCGAATTTTATTAGTCATATCATAAGAAGCCAACAACACCAAGCCAAGCCTTGGTGTCAGTGTTTCTTGGCTTCTTATGATATGACTAATTATATATATATATGATCAGGATTCTTCGGCAAGCTTTGTCGCACATATCAGTGAATTAGGTTCAGGATTGCACTCTAGCATAGATCACAGTTGCAACAAAGTCTGAGTGTTCCCTTTTATATTGGAGCTCAGTATGCTTAGCGCTGACGCCTGTTGTGCATTCCACGTATATACATTAACGCTGCACCTCTTTTCCTTGTGTGTTGATCATAAAGGCATCAACACGAAACGTTGGCCACTTGTACGAAACACCAGATGACTGTTATGCTTCTGTCTGTCATTCCTGCCGATTGCATAGCATGAGCCCTGGGCAAATAGTTCTATCGTGGAAAAGGGAGTCACAGAGGTATCCCTGCTGTCATTCGTAGCCTGCAGCAGTGCCGCCGCGATCGACGCCTCCTTATGCTTCCGGGCCGTTTTACTGCTCTGCGATGAGCTTTCCCGCCGTCCTACTGCTATCACGGCCAAGCAAACTCTTGAGCACCGTTTGAAGGCAATGATGCTGCCACATTGCAGGGAACAAACCTAAATTGAAGCACTGACAACCGGTCAAAAGTCGCGGACGAATTTGAAGACGACGCTCGGCCGTCTATTTGCGTTCTTTTACTATGGAACCAAACCAACTAACACCAAGTCAGAACTTTACTAAAATTAAACGTCTACTTTCTCTGATGAAGCGACCCAACTGCCGTGGGCAGGTGTGGACAGTGAGTGTATCAGGATGCGAGCTGTACGGCCCACGTAGGCATCGCCCGTTCAGCCACAAGCTGCTCACGGCACGTAGTTATCGATCTCTAGTTCGCATTATTACTGACGATAGTGGTCCTAATGAGGGCTGTTCGAATATGACGATTGAAAATGGGCCACTGTGGGTGAAATTAAAAAATCGTTTTAAGCGGACTGCGGTCTCCGATTAAGATTACCATTAGCCTTAAAATTACGAAGCTCTGATCACCGAACGCCTGACACTTATGGTCAAGGCCACTGCGGAGAGGAGAACAGAAGGAAGGAGGGAAAAAAAGAAGAGAGAAAAAAAAAAGATCCCAAATCGAGTTCCGTGCGCCTGCCAACAGCAAGAATAGATCGGCTCGGTCGCAGGCTCGTCGCGCCATCTCTCGGCCGCCGACGGCGTAACGAACTTGCGGTTGGCGGAGCGATACACGCGCGGCACTTTGCCTCGAAGTCCTCCTCGCCCGCCGCTCCGTACGGAGCGGCGGGCGAGGAGGACTACGAGGCACCCTATCTGCACTCTTACACGTGCGTTCTTTCTCTACCTTCTACTACTTTTTTCTTTGGGCGAGGAAGTAAGCGCACGTGTCGGGGATCGCCCATGTGACAGGTGACTCCTCCTTGCCCCATTGCCCGCGCACTATCTGGCCGCGTTCTCCCCACTTCTACCGCCCTGCGGGGTCACCTTTCTGCGCTATCCGTTCGAGATAACGTTGCCGATCGCTTCCAGGTTGCTTGACAGCGGTTGTCCAAGCAAAGGCTAAAACAAACTCGCGTGGGCCTGCACTTCTTTGTGTATTAATTAGTTTTCATGCTCTTTCCTTTTCAGACGGCACGTGCGTCCGTATAAGAAAGCCTGCTTATGAGCCAGTGCCGCTCTAGCCTTTCAGTGCAGTTTCATAGAATACAGAAGTGTGTCCGAAAATCAATAAAGGATGACCCTGAACTTTGCTAAGGAAAGTTTTTTTCTTCGAGCCGCGCCGCTCCCATTTATTCCACCCAGAAAAAAAAAAAAAAAAAAAGAAAAAAAGAGAGAGAGAGAGAGAGAGAGAAGAATCGAGTATGGATACTACGCTTCCAGTGAAACAAGGGCTAGGTGTCATCATGCCGTTTTATTACATAATTTGTGAGCGTTTTTCGAATGTTTATTCTCTTGTTAGTACCTTCAACGCACGAAAGTGCACATTCGTTGATCCCTGCCCAGCTTGAGGAACGTAACAAATGCGCTGAAATCACATGCGTCCATGTGCTGACCATTTAGCGGTCACTTAGCCTTGTTAAGGCGCTAACAAAAGAATTGTGCGACCTCTCTCTTTTATATTACCTATTCACTAGTTAACGTAATATGTTGGTTGTGCTTAACCAATTGTATGTGTGTTTTACAAGGCAATCACTCAGTCTTGACATCGTCTGGCCTGACGCTTGGCAGATAATCCGGACCAACATTTCCATCTGTCGTTTCTTTATATCAAAGAAAGATGAAATAAACGTTTCTGAACGCAAGTACTCTAATTTCGCGCTTGCTAAGATGGGACTACTGTAATACCGCACAGCGTTGCTCACAGATTTATTCCAGGTAGCATATGTGTTAACATTGTGTACTTTTCGGCCAGGCTAAAAGTAATACCAGGACAAACAACGGCGGCTTGTAAGGGTTCTGTGTTCCTTCCTCACGATTCATTCCGGAAACAAGTATTCCTCCTGTGATTTCTTGCACTACTGTAGAAGTATAGTACCGTTGAAAATCGAGTTTATTCATTTAATAGAGACAAGGACAATAGATCACGTGGTAATCGCTCTCCACGTTCTTTAGATGCACAAACGTTTTTAACGTTTCTGTATCCCACTCTATAGTTGTTGAAGATTGACAGTGGTCGAACCAAGGGGTGTCGATGAAGCCAACGTTCGACAGTTGCTGCCCTGGCAAATACAAGTCCCTTTGTCGAAACGTTGGCTTCGGCGACATCTCTTGGTTCTAGCCTGTTAATCTCTTCAAGCCACCATCTTCTGAACTTCTCTGTTGCTTTGGATTTCTACGGCTGTTGGTGGTCCAGTTCTCGTGGACACCAGGATTTTTCATCGCCTGCTTTACCGACGTGCCACATATTACATCGGTGTCTCTCTAATAACTGCTGATATGTGAACTTATCGCTCCTGCTTACGGACCCGCCGCGGTGACTCGGTGGCTATGACATTTTACTGCTAAGCACAAGGACGCGTGTTCGATTCGATTCTTGGCCACCGCGTTCGTATTCACACGGGTGCGGAATACAAAGAACGCTGGCGTGCTTAGATTTAGGTCCATGGTAACGAACCACAGGTGGTCGAAATTATACAGGAAACCCCTACTACGGTGTCTCTCATTGTCCTTCTGTTGCTTTGGGACGTTAAACCCCCCAATTAAAATCAGATCGTTCGTGCTTTTAGTGTCACGTCAAACACCATATGTACGCCCATTTATTCTTTCTATTCACACAGAATTAATTTCTCTTAATTTCTAGTGTTTTGAGCGTTACGTTTCACATTATTTGGTGGCACTATGTTCAGGCACCTGGAGCTGCACAGCGGCAGCGAGGACGTTGGCTTCCAGGACAACGTGCTCCAGGCAGTGGCGTAGCAATAGGGGGGGCCGGGGGGCCGTGGGCCCCGGGTGCAAGGGGCCTGTGAAGGGGGGGGGTGTCATATACGTCTGAAGACACCCCTCTTTCCGCCGGCTACACCCGGGGGGGGGGGGGGGGTGACAGAAGACCTATGGGCCCCGGGTGCAAGACGACCTAGCTACGCCACTGGCTCCAGGACTGCCGTCGCACCGCTGACCGATAACATAACCTAAGCTGAACTTATTTCGAAAGCACATTGAATTTAACTGTCTGATTACCTCATGATTATCTCTCGCATTATAGTGACCTTCACGTGTCCTTCACAATGCTTATGGACGGAAGAGCAATATAAACTTCCGTTCTGAGTGAACACGTTGTAGATTTTGGGCACCTGTGTAAGAGTGGTCTTCTCGATTTTTTTTTTTTTTTTTTCTCGCAGTTTGTGACGAACGTGTGCTGGAGTCTGACGGTCCTGGCCCGGTGTGGCGGTAACAGCCGCGTCCGCGCGGCACCCCAGCGTTCCTTGTGGATTACGCCAAGGCAGAAGAGAACAACGTTGCTTCACGGCGGATACTGTGTGTGGGTGCCAGTGCGCGCGTGTTTTGTGCCATCGCGTTCTGTGTGAAGCGGGCTCCATGAGCGAGCGTGACCTGCCTGATGCGGCGGCGCCTGTGACCGCGCCGTCGTGTTGTGCATCGCGAGACAAGTGCCCCCTTTCAAGGAGAGAAAAGTGTGTTGCGTGATCAGTGGTGCACCTTTGCAATCTTCACACCTTTCGGATATAATGCGTTGGTCTCGCGCCCTCTGGCGTGAGGTCCACTGTAAATAGGTGCTCTGGTAAGTTCGGGAGGCATAAACTGTAGGAAAGCTAAAGTATAGAAAATGGGGTGTTGTGGATGAGGAATGTCGCGACGCGCGGACGAGACCAAAAGTGCACGAGTGTACCTGAAGCCGCCGCCTGTGCCGCGGATAGGTCGTCGTCCCCCACGGTTGCTTGCACTAATGGTCGCCACACTTTCACACTTCGCCCGCACCTATTCGAATGCCAAGAAATACCATTGGCGGTATAGTAAGAAAACGTAACACGGTCGAATGAGGGCGTAATGGCCCTGGAAGAACTCATAATAAGTAGCGAAGGTTTGCTGCGCGTGTTGCGACGTATATTCCGGTTCTGTGTTGCTGGCTGTCGCTGCAAAAAAAAAAAAAAAAGGAAGGATGCGTTAACAATGCGTGCCGCGCAAGCTCAGCGTCCAAGCGCGTGCTCGAGAGAGGAGAAAAGCCGTGCACTGTGCTCTTGGAGGCACGTCGCGGTCCGTCCACCTTGGGTTTCGACCACGGCTCTTCACATTGTGCTCTCGTTGTCGTCCGATCTGCGAATCTGGAAATTGCGAATTCGCTTCATGGGTGCACGCGGCAAGGCGAACCGGTCGCATGGCAACCGTTTCGCCTTGCCGTTCGCTCGTAGCACACTGCAGCTGTCGTGCTTCCGTAATGTTGTGCGTTTATTCGTTTGTTTTTTCAAAGCTTTATTAGACGAAACGCTCACGTGCACGCTCAGCACACATTTAAGCGCTGCCATCACGCGGTGCGCAATTCTCTGCGCTCGTGTACGTGCGCGTTGCTTTTAGGAAGTACCGGCCCGGTGAAACTTGCCAGCGATAGAGGCTGGTTGTGTGGCACCGCGACAGCACGTCAGTCTTTCGCATCGGAACGCACCAGCGACTGAATGAATGTATTTGCCCGCCGATCTCCGCCGTCATCATGGTCAGCAAGCGTTATAGTGAGACTAAACGACAACAAATGATTGAAATGAACGAGGAGAAAAAAAAGACAAAGCCGTATGATTATTACATTGGCGCTCGATTCGGGTCCGCATGACGTCTGCGCGTTGTCAGTGGCCGCGCTTTGCCTTTAGTACAACTATTAGCACAGTGACAATCTCAGCAGTTCCACGAACTGCCTGGATCTTTTCGTCTGCAGGCACGCGACCGGGGCGGCGCCTTGAAAGGCTCTCGGTTACAATAGGCTGCCTGGAATGACAGCAGCTGCCATTTTGCAGAAGGTTTCTTGACCTGAACTCTGATATATTGCCGACGACAAAAAAAAAATTAAAGAAAGGAAGAAGCACGCCTGCGCAGGATTCGGGGGAACGTAAACAATAGAAAGAACAGCACGACAGAGAAGGGCCGGTGCGAGCAGCACAAGTACAGTCAGAATCAGACTTCTCTGGAGCAGTTGAGCAGGCGGCTGACGGCTGCATGAGCTCTCAGTAGCTGCTGGGTTCGAGATATGTTGGATACGAGCGCCAGAAGCCTGCATGCGGCATGGCTGCTCGTGGCTATTTGCGTTATCAGCCTGTAGATTTTGTCACGAGGGGTGGTGAACGGAATCTGCGCTTTCTTCTTGGCCTGCTTCGGCGCGTGCAGCGGCCGCCGCTGCTGATAAGAGAGCGAAAATGAAACATTCGTATCTGGTTGAAGCCGAAAGAGTGGCAGTGTTTAGAGTTATACATTTTTGCTTTAGACCATACCAAAAGAGCGTAGCGACTTGATGAAACACTTCAAGCAGTATGTAGAATAAACGATGAAACTCCAGAAACAGTAAGAGGAAGCTTCTTTACCTTAGGGAACGCACATTAAAAGGCTGAAATTGTTTATCTGGCCTTTACCATACCGAATTTGACACGGCTTGGTGAATTAAAATGAAGCGAAAATCCAGAACTGTAGGAAGCAAAGGTTATCAATAAAAATTTCTTTTTTTTTTTAGAAATTGTTGCATCTCGGGACACTTATAAAGCGAGTGATAGTGCATCATACGGAGCTCCAAATTACACCGCTAACTTGGAAAGATAATTTTGGGGTACTAAGCTTTGTAATAACTTCAGATAGGTTATTTATTCTATACATCAAATTTATCCACTTCCCATGCTCTAAAATACGGCATTTTGCAAAACAAAGAGATGTGTTATGGTGCAGCGAGAAGCTAAGCATTACACATAATTTGATATTCTTCTGCACTTTCCAAAATTAATTATATGATTTCAAAGATATTATTGGAGTGAGTTACAGGATTTTTGAAAGCATATGATACCTCAGCATACCTCGGAGCCACTGAATGTGAAATCCGAGGTTTGCCCTTCGGTTAAGATTTGTTTTAACGCAGCATTATTCCATACGAGCATCAATTTGCTCTATTAAAAAGTTATTGGGCGGCTATTTCAACCAATGAAAGTAAATAGCTCGGCAGACATATCTGAAGCCGTGTTTCAAGTGGGTATGACATACATGATTTATTAAGCCTCTCATGAAAATACATAAATAAAAATAAAGTAGCACGTTCACTCAATCTGATCAAGCGAAACTAGAGAAAGAATATATAAGTGCACCACTGAAATGCACTAACTCAATAGACAACCTCGTCGTTCCATAACAGACGAGATCCTTCGAGGGAGGGAATCGTAGAGCGAATTGACGGGCAGAAGATGATAGCTCTCCCACTCTTCTTGAATAGCTACCCAGAGTTGGTCAGCTGTGGCTGTCGTTAAACCCACACTTCTGCTCAAATTTTGCCTCATCAGGCCCCAAACATGTTCTATCATGTTCAGGGCTGGGCTTCGTGCAGTCGCCACTCAAACGTTGAGATGCATAAGTTGTCCAGCAATTCTTTGACGCACCTGGCTGAGTGCACCGACGCTTCACCTTGCTGAAGCAAAAAAAAAAAAAAAAAGCCATCGGGAAATGGTTCTTCGAGCACGGAAGGCATCAGAGTATATTGCAACGTGTACATGTAGTCGTGTACATGCGAGCTTCGTGGAGCATCCGTCTTATCGTTGGCAGGCTGACATTTGTCAAGCCGAGCTCAGCCCTGATCTCCTTAGCACTTAGAAAGGGATCTGCTACTGGACGCAGCCACAATCAGCAGGTATTCCACATGTGACGTGGCCCTTTCAGGGTGACCATGTGGAGCGTCTTCAATGCGACCTCCTTCCCGGTACGCCTTCAAGACTCGGTTCACAGTTCCCATTGGGCGATCTGTCACATTACAAATAGCTCTATGGGACATTGTGCGTCCCATTATAGCGATCGCTCGTCGCTCTTTTCTGGTCAGCCGTGCACCCATCGCGCGAACAAGAGTGTTATAGTTCGCGTCAGTCGTTGTTTGCGTCTATCACTTCATGTGCTAATTGGCGTTGACGTGACCATTTACCGCGGTGCAGATGAATTATTGCCGTTCTTTATGTTTAATCACGTGTGGTTTTCAGAGCTAACGCAGGCATTCTTGGCGCAAATCTGCGCTTATCACGAACGGCGATTGTTGCACAAACGATAGCAAGCAAAAAAAAAAAAAAAAAAGGCTAACGTAGCTTTGACTGTTTCGTATGACAAAATTTACCGACCGATATCGCAGTTTGGCCGCGAGTATGCAAGCCGCATGCAGGCTTCTGGCGCTCGAATCCAACATATATCTCGAACCCAACAGTTATACACCGAGAGGCGGCGCTCGTGCAGCCGTCAGCCGGCTACTCGACTGCTCCAGACAAGTAAGATTCTGACTGTACATTTGTGTTATGCGCGATGCCTATTGCACTGTTCGCAGAAGGCAAACGTTGCTGCACAATGCCGGAACATGCGCGCACACGTGTGTGTCTTGTTGATTGTGGATCTAATGTCCAGGTTTAGCGTGAATTAGCACGATGAGCTTACGCGTCACTCTTGTGCGCTCACCATCTGGCGCAATCATTATCTTCATCTTTCTTGCGTGAAATCGCTTCGTTTGAAGTGCATGTTATACTAACATGACGAGTAGTACGCTTTATAGCCAGCTCAAGCCAGTCTAGCAAATACCTAAGAAGTGAGCGGGGAATATCTGGAGAGAGCTATGAGGTGCGTCCGACGCGACGGTGCCTTTCGCAGGTGTGAACAAGACGAATGACCTTGAAATTTGTATTTTATCTTGCTGGGCAATAATACTAACCCTTCCTCAAAAATGTACCCCTCAAGCCCGATTTAACATCCCAGCGAGAAACCTTTCAATAATATTGATAATGAAGAGACGATTGAACACGTTCTTTCGCAGTCTCTCCATGGACAGGAAAAGTGCCCAGAAAGGCGAGACGTTACGGAAACATATTCAGCGCTCCCCTTTCTGCGGAAGCATTAAATGCGCTGTTTTCATTGTGTAGTCGTTTGCAGTAGCGTCACGCGTACAACTTGCTCTCACGCTGCCCAGTTCACTCTGAAAATGATTGATACCTGAATAAAAATATCTTCCATTTACCGCACGTATACCGTGACATCCAACCTTTTTCTGGCCTCCGACACACTTAAGGCTGGCTGTCACGAACCTAATGCATCAATTTGTTTGAAAAAGTTCGTTAATGACGATCTGCTTTTCTCTTTCTTTCTTTCTTTTTTTTTTCTGCTTAAGCTTTTACCGATGCCGAGGAAGGCACGCTTCTCAGTAGGTTTTCTTTCTTTTTTGTCAGTTTTGTCAGCGGAGAGGCCTCTCCAGTGAGGTTTTCTTGATTACTTCAAACGCATTACAAAATACCTTTTCTTCTGCAATTTCAGTAATATAAATACTGCCGCTTGTGGGTATTTCAAGCGTTTCTCCCTATCCGCGCCGCGTTTTGAAGTCTCTGTATTGTATTGCAGAGGCTCTATATACGCTTGGCGCATCCTGTATCGCGCTGCAGCTGCCATTTCTTTCGAATGCCACGCGCTCAGTATTTCTTCAAGACGAACGCTGTGTTCGGCTCTGCACGACAGTCTCTATCAAAAAATTTTGAAGCCACTGCTCGCTTGAGCAAGTGAACCGAGTTTCAGCATTCGCCCTCTTACCGATGCAGCTTTGGAGAACAATTAGATAACTTGGCTTCCAAAAACTATTGACAAGTTTTCTGTGGTCGTAAACATGCCGTCACAGCGTGGATAACAAGGTATCGTTCTGCTCTGATTAATTTTAGGCAGGATGCATGTATACATTTCTTGATCCTCTGCGCAACATTTATTCAGTGGGACGTACAGGAACGGGCGCTCTGTCAGACACTTCCCCACATTTTCGTCAGTTCCCTAGGCTGCTGTCTTCTTTATGGTTGCCTGAATAGAATGAGATGAACATAACGAGAGAGAGAGAGAGAGAGAGAGGAAAGTCAACCAATCGAGCGTTTAGTTTGATACCCTGGACAGGAGAGAAAGGGAACGGATGGAGAAAAAAAGGAGAGATACTTGCAGTACCGCAAGTGTGATGGTGCGCTACTCTAGCGAAGGAACGGAGCAGGCATTGAAGACAGAAATGCGCAGCCGAATCTGGGGTCAAACCATTGTAGCGCAAATAAAACACACAAAATCGGAGCCCACGGGAGCTACACTCGCATCTAATTCATTAGAGTCCCCTACAAGACCAGAACCAGCAAAGCAACTCGAAAACGAAAGGCAAGGAAATTTAGTTTCTAAATTGACACGCGGAAGTATCGCTGACGCAATCCGTGCCTCTTTTCCTGATATGAAAAGCCTAAAAAAAAGAGGAGCCATTTTGCCCTGTGTAGGTGGTCGACCAGCGAAGCTGCTATGGTGGTATAAATTATGTTGGTGTAGGGTTTTGTTGGTACGTAACTATACATATAATTATGTATATGTCATTTATTCGAAATACAAAGAAATATCAGGCGCGCACTACGTCGTACATACACATAGCTACCGCCGAAGGGCTTTTACGACGCCGCTCTAAAGACGCAGGTGTTGTCGACGCAGCTGCAACGGAGCGCCGTTTAGACGCAGGTGGCCGTTAAACCGCGAGCATCGACGTGAGCGACGATATGCGTTGACCGGGGCGCAGTTCAAAGAAGTGCGCGAAACAAAACACGTACGTTTCTTTGCGATTTGCGATTTAGCATACTTCCTAGCTAATTAAATTTGCTGAATGAAACTTGGAAGGACTAGAGTTTTATTCTAGCGGACAAACGTCGGGCTGTCCTTTTCCCTCCTGTAGATACCCATGTATTGACAGCAGACGGGAATTCCACAATATTTACAACTTCACTGTGAACTACGTATTTGTGAAAAGTAAATAAACCTCGCCGTAATCTTAGAGTCGTCTTCGCGGCTAATTGTCACATAGTTTGTTTCGGTATAGTTTTCATAAAACAACAGTTACAGCCGTTTTCTGTACTCCCTCCGTAGATGCCCATGTATTGACAGCCGTCGGGAATTCTGTAATGTTTACAACTTCACTGTGAACTAATTATGACAAGTAAACGAAACTCGGCGTAATGATAGAGTCCTCTTCGCGGCAAATTTCAGCGTGATCTTTTTTCCAAGGTACCTAAATTAGATTTCTCCAAGATAGGTACATACTTTGATTGCCGCAAGGCGTTTTCTATTGGCCGCCACGATTTTTCCGAAAGGTAGCCATATAGACGGCTTCGCTGTAAAATTCGCGTGCAGCAGTTTCTCTGCTTCTGCAGTCTCGTGAAACCAAGGTTCACACTTGCAAATCCAATGTGCACGTTGGTGCGCATTGCCTTTATTCATAGGTGACTGTCTGTGCTCCCGAGCACCGTCAAAGGTTTTCCTCGCGAAAGTGAAATGGTTGAATGAAAGGAGACAACGTTCGCTCAAACAACAGCTTCCAGCGGTGACGCTATCTGGCATTGCAGCCGGCCGGACGCGTCGTAAACACAGTGCACAAGGTTACACAGTTCCTGAAAAGGAGGGTGTGCGTTCAGTGTGACGTCTTCACCGTCGCTTCACGCGCCGTCTCTTGGTCGCGAGCGCTGTAGTGGAGCCCCCCGAAATTCTTACTCATGGCGCGTTCACAACTCACCCGCAGAACTTTTCTCCGTTGACCCTGAACGCGGGCTGAATTTCTTCGCTGCTTATGCGTGAGGCTGAAAATCGAGACGTGCACTATGCGCAAGCCACTGCAATCCCCCTCCCCTTTATTTTCCTCTCTCTCTTTTTGTGAATTCCGTATTGCAATGTCTTTTTTCTTCTTTTTTTTTTTGCGGGCACATATACGGGTGTGGAAAGCGGCTGGGGGAAAAATAATCAAGGAAAAAAAAAAAAAAAAAAAGAAACGGCGTCCTTCACGGCTCGTGGCATTTGTAGACGTTAAACTCTTCTCCTGTGCTGCGTGCGTGTTCGCCCATAATTACTGTCGCACACTTGCCATGCCAACCGAGATTCTGATGTTCGTCTTGCATAAAAATAAATTTAAAGTAAAGGGGAAGGAAAGCCCGAACCACCAAGGTATTGCAGGCTTAAAGCCAATTGGAAATGAAATAATGTGGGGTGTGTTAAACAAAAAATGTACTTGAAAATCAAAGCCAATCGAAAGAAAGAAAGAAAGAAAGAAAGAAAGAAAGGTAGCAACGATAATAACAGTAGGTGCGGGAGTTAACAAGTTAAGTTAAAAGTGCATGAATGCGAGCTAGTTGGTACGAACCCATCGGGAAAAAAAAAGAAAGAGAGGAAGAAAACATCGCGAAATAAATACGGACAATGGAGGAACACGGGACAGGCGCTGACTGCTAAGTATTTGGGTTTATTGTGCCCAGACACAAATATACCTTTGAAAAGGGTTTTGTGGGCAGGTCGAATTGTCGTGCACTTCCAACAGCGCGTGCGTCAAGGATTAAAAAGTGAACCTGCAAG
The DNA here is from genome assembly GCF_023375885.2 of Dermacentor andersoni. NCBI lineage: Eukaryota > Metazoa > Arthropoda > Arachnida > Ixodida > Ixodidae > Dermacentor > Dermacentor andersoni. The sequence goes on along the minus strand of NC_092814.1, from coordinate 111,185,221 downwards.
AATGAAACTAAAATGCTCTATCAGATTAGTGGCGCAGATACCTAAACTCTTCGTCAGTAAGAGCGATCGAAGCATGCTTCAGCGCTTAAAAATGAAAGAGAAATGAAAGGAAGATTCGACGGATGCCAGGGACAGAATCAAGGTCGCGTTGGCTAGAGTATAACAAAACGGAGAGCACCTTTCGAGACAGGAGACAGAAAAGACTTAAATCCGCGCAAAACGCGAAGACGTACAAAAGGTATGTTAAGTGATGAAAAAAGGGAAGTGCGAACTGGAAATATGTGATACAAGCATAAAGGGGAAAAAATTGGAGACACGAGAAAGAACAGAAATGCGGATGACGCGTATTTCATTGATCGAAGAGCCAACCGAGTGATATTTTTGTCGAAGCGTCGGACAACGCAGTAACTGTGACGAGTGCCTGCACCGCGAGTTGCCGCATGGTTTCCTCCTCGCCGCGCGAGAGCCTCCGACGCTGCTTTAGGAGAACGTCTGGATTGAGGGAAGAACGTGGGCATGGGAGAACTTTTGGATCTGCGCTTGAAGAACGTAGGTATTGAGCTTGTTTGCCGGGCCTGCGCAGAGTTGCACGCGCATGTTGCTGACACGCAAAAGAAAACACAACACACGCCTAATCCGTCTGGATGTGGCTCGATCAGCTTTCTTGACCTTGTACTCTGCGCCAAATCCAGCTTCTAGGTCCACCACACGTACATATATGATTCGCTCCCTTTTTACGCATTTTTTTTCGGTAAGGAATCACGTCTGTGCGCTTGCCAGAAGCCAAGAATTCTTGCGCATACTAAGAGTATCGGTTGTATCGCAATTTCTTTTCATTTACATAAAAATAGACCGCGAATATTCGAAATTTCGAATCGAATAGTCCCCGATGTTCCATTGGAGAAATGACCATTCGAAGTTATTCAATATTCGTTTATTATCGAATATTCACATCAATTGGAGTACCGAGGGAGCCAGAACGATGCATGTAAGGACTGTTCCGAACGATTCAGCCGAAGTATACCTGCGCTTGTTGCACAAGGGGCCATCAGTGCCGGAGCGAAATGACGCACGGGGTACGTCAGTTCCGCTCAGCCATTCCCACTCATTCAATAAGAAAGGCCCGCTTTTAGGCAGTCTATATGCGAGTGCATTCCGATTTCTCATTTGGCCAGTCTCACTGCCTTTTCATTCTTTTAAAGCAATGTGAGGTGTTACATAGTATCGCACTTCTCTCCTTCAAGGAACGCCACACTGTATACGTGCATATGGTAAAAGGCTGTTCCGTTGTTCCATTACTGTCATTGCCATGTGCCCTGGATAATAGGAAGCAGGTGTCCATCATTTACAAGCCCCTCAGTTGTCCGAACTTGCATAAGTATAGATGATAATAAAAGCATGTGTCGGTGTGTAAAGCCTCGTTTATTTTTTTTTATCAGACGGACTCCGCGCGCACTTCATAATTCTTGTTGCTTTAAAACTGATATAATATTCGATATTCGAGTCCATATTCGGTAGTCATTTCTCTAAAATACCCGTATTAGATTCGAAAATACCCAACCGTGAATGTGTAGTGTAACGCCTAACATTGGCGCCTAATGAAGGTTACTAAATATGTTTTGTCATGACTCTGGTCCCGATCTACTCCTTCAGTGAGAACTGCACAATGACGAACCATTATTTCGGGGCACTTGCGGCAAAAGCGCATGTGCCGATTGTCACAGCTCAAGGTCGGATGTCAGCGGCCGCGAGATCTATCTAAACGTGAAGGGTCATAATCGCCTGACGCTTGTTCAGTGTGTTCGTCTCATTAAATAACGTTGTGCTTCACCTATACCGAGCCATGCATGCTCGAGTAAACGCCGTATAGGCTAAGCGTAATATCTGCAAACTGGTGCGATCTGTCCACGCACATGCGTAAGAGTTTTCCGAAAGAACCACTGAACCACATTAAGAGCTCCTGGCCGCTCTTTTGTGCCACTTAAATTGCATGCATATGGCCTCGCGAAAAACGTGAATGCTCGCTCAACTCCCCCGCACACCGCTAGTTTTCGGCGCCGTTACAACTAATAGTTGTGAGTCGCACATGGCGTCACAGCCTCGTCGCGTGGAGATAATGCATTTAACTTTCTGCAACCATTATATCCGAGATCGGGCGACGCAGCGCTGTCTGATCTCGGAGGCCATCGTGCAACAGAGGTTCTTCGGCGTAGCGCACTTCGGTATGGCGCGTTAAAAGCACAGTGTGTTTTTATCCAGCCGCCGTGCCATGCCTGTGGTTGCATCGGGTGCGCGCCCTGTGCGCCTCGTAGCCTATCCCCCCGCCCTCGCCCGCTCCTCTCCTGGCACAGCTCCTTAGCCGCTGCCGTCCCATATCGTATACGTTTCGTCATCCGTGAGCGTGCTCCCGTAACCTTTGCTCTTACGTAACCGGCAAGGACTTCCGCGATAAAGAGTCTTTACTCGCCACCGCTTTCGTCGGTTTGCCCGCCTCGCTGGGCATGGGCCACTTAGCTGAGAAAGTTTTACGCCACTGGGGAACTTGGCGCGAAATTACAGCGGCTATAAAGGCTCAGCGGCATTGACTCTTTTTTTCTTTCCGGCCGAATTGTCTAGGTGGGCCCGGATCACATGAGCAGCTGCTTACCGACATTCAAGGAAACTTGTATGTTTGTATAACAAACCTATGTAACATAATGTTTCCTGACAGTATCAACCTCTTAGCCTTAAGCTTGCAGTCCATCGAAGAGGCTTCTAAAAGGACCTGACGGCAGCTCAAACAGCGTGTTGCGGCTCTAGGTGGCGTTTGGGCCAGGAATCCATTGACAAGTACGTCCGGTAGTAGGAATGAAGGAAGAAGGGTTTATTTTACATCAGTTACACTGGCTCCAGATACGGAAGCCCACTTCATGCAGGAGCATACAAATGTCTGAGTTCACCCCAGGGCACGTCAGCACCTACCACTGCACGAAAGGTCTCCGCTTTTAATGCCGTCGTCTACCCTAGGCGACTAGACTAGGGAATCTGATGACTGTATCGCGGCCAATCACAATCGTCGAATCGGTCGTAATATCCCGCCTATGATATCGCACCGTTCCACCGCAGTCCGCCTCCGATGGTGCTAAACGCTCAAAAGGCAAGTGCGAATATGATAGATAGATAGATAGATAGATAGATAGATAGATAGATAGATAGATAGATAGATAGATAGATAGATAGATAGATAGATAGATAGATAGATAGATAGATAGATAGATAGATAGATAGATAGATAGATAGATAGATAGATAGATAGATAGATAGATAGATAGATAGATAGATAGATAGATAGATAGATAGATAGATAGATAGATAGATAGATAGATAGATAGATAGATAGATAGATAGATAGATAGATAGATAGATAGATAGATAGATAGATAGATAGATAGATAGATAGATAGATAGATAGATAGATAGATAGATAGATAGATAGATAGATAGATAGATAGATAGATAGATAGATAGATAGATAGATAGATAGATAGATAGATAGATAGATAGATAGATAGATAGATAGATAGATAGATAGATAGATAGATAGATAGATAGATAGATAGATAGATAGATAGATAGATAGATAGATAGATAGATAGATAGATAGATAGATAGATAGATAGATAGATAGATAGATAGATAGATAGATAGATAGATAGATAGATAGATAGATAGATAGATAGATAGATAGATAGATAGATAGATAGATAGATAGATAGATAGATAGATAGATAGATAGATAGATAGATAGATAGATAGATAGATAGATAGATAGATAGATAGATAGATAGATAGATAGATAGATAGATAGATAGATAGATAGATAGATAGATAGATAGATAGATAGATAGATAGATAGATAGATAGATAGATAGATAGATAGATAGATAGATAGATAGATAGATAGATAGATAGATAGATAGATAGATAGATAGATAGATAGATAGATAGATAGATAGATAGATAGATAGATAGATAGATAGATAGATAGATAGATAGATAGATAGATAGATAGATAGATAGATTCAGATGTCCCCGGACTCCAGTGACTCTCACACAAAGAACACAATGATGCGAGCATCAAATGTGAGTTCTGGAATCCTGCCCCCGAAATTGAGCGACATACCCCTCCCCCCCCCCCTTCCCTCCCCGTCCACGCCACCACTCTTCTCACACATTCCTAAAGCGCCGACGAATCAATCTATTAGGCGGTCAACATTTTGCTGCCTTTTAAAGCGAAAGCTGTGTATGACTAACCTTCCGTAGTTTTTTCTGCGTCCGTCAACAGAAAAAATCATCATGTGGGCCGATCCTGGTGATAGTGCAGAAAGGGTCGAAGCTCAATGCCACATACACCTGTGGCCTTGAGAACCTCTAACGCGTCCTTCGGTATCTTCGGGATGGGCCCGCATATGGAGTGCTTAATGCCTGTCTCACTTCCGCCGCGGGTCGGCCCGGCATTGCACCACCGTCGGGATTGGTCCACGTATGGGGAGTGCTTAAGTCGGCCTGGTGTTGCAATATATCTTCGCGCCGACCCGCGGCGGAGGCGAAGCACTTTGCTTTTCGCTCGAGAGCTTTGACTGTCGTCAGTTTTCGCTGTCATTCCGTCCTCACAGAGTGGAATGGCTGTGAATTTTTTCACTACTTTTGGATGACGGTAGTTATCGGCATCTCCTAGGGTGTGAAGGCCTGTTTTCTCATCGATTCAGTGCCTGAGCGATTAACTCGAGATGAGTTCAGTTGTCACCATCTATTTACAACGATCACGCGCATCGCTATTGCTTCGTTAGTTCAATCTTCTTTGTTTAGACTGATCCAGGAACCAGGAAAGGGGGTTTAATGGCGCAAAAGCGGCTAAGGCTATGCTGATCGGGAAAGGGATTCGGTTCGTAGTCAGCTGGTCTGTATACATGCTCGTGGAACGAGTTGCGGCCGGAGAAAACGCCAGTTGCGTTTAGCTTTTCCTTTTGCTTCATTATTTCCTCGAGTGACGGCTCGCCGCGACGCTGGCAGATCGTCGGAACCATATACCCGCGATATGGGTTAGATAAAGTGGAAAATGAAATAATGGGAAACAGCGTCCATCATGAGACCCTGCAAAACCGTTAAACCCATAAGCAATATGAATGTAGCCCGTTACCTCATCTGGCTTTTCCCTAGTTGTACAGCACTTTTCGTGAAAAATTGACAACTGGAAACAAGAGTCGCGAGGTGTTGAGAAAGTAAGCGATCTACTAAGGGAGAGTGCCAAGGCCAACAGCCAAACAGGAAGGAAAAGCGAAAATTAACAAACGTCATCGTTGTTTGTGAAAATATTTATCGATCAACATCTCTTTATTAAAAAAGGAAGTAGAGAAAACGCCGCCGGAAGTGGATAATTCCGCGTGTTTTGAATGACGCTTCTACAGTTATCAGTCGAGCCGCCTGACGTAGCCACTTCTCTGCTGTGCTAATGTGGGTGTTTTTCTAACCTTCTGCGGCGCGCGCTGTATGTCTAGAACCGCAGCGTCCTGCGCTCTACGCGGTTGTATACGGGACTGCTGACCACGCATCATTACGCAACTTCCCAAATAATAACGCGAGTCGGTTTTGCCATTTGGTAGAGCATTAAACGGGGGATCCAAAAGAACTGTGATTGTTCCCCAAATATATATTTATCTATAATTCTTCCAGAGCTAAATAAAAAAGCGCTACTAGAAATCTTTATTTTACACTTTCGCTTGTTTACTTGTTCTTGGCAGTGTTCTTCCTTTGCTTCTTTCATGCGGGAGTCCATTTGATGTGGTTTCTTGTTTGCCAAGTAAAGGAGAGGTGTATCTCACAGGCATACGTGTGAGATACACCTCATTTCAATTCTCTTTTGCGGGTTTACGCGTCTCTATTGCGAATGGTGGGCATTATTCACATTTGTGCTAGTAAAAGTACCTCATACCTCCCTCATCTGCATATAAAAGTTACGGTACGTGATGCGTACGCGGCCGCTGCGTACGCACGCATCCGATTCTTGCGTGCGCGTATACGCAGGGAGCCTTGCGTGCTGCTCTCGTGGTTCTCGTTTTTTCGGGAGAGCGCGAGTCAAAAGATTTTCACAAAATGGCAGCGTCAAAGGCGACCAGCGGAAGGCTGTACTTTTCAAAGGCCTACGATTTGTCTTTGCTGCGTGAAGTTAACGCGCAGAAGCCATTCCCGGATCCTGCATGGTGGGAACGCATAGCAAAAATAGGAACTTTGTTTTTGAGAAAGTGTTCACTGTGTGCTGTTTGCACGAAATGCTCGACCTGCTTTTGGCGCAGTTCGTCGCAAATGACCGTGCCAGCCTCAGAAAGCAAGTACTCGGTTTTTATTTTTCTCGATACGATTCGTGTATTTCATCCGTATTAAAAGTAGAGCCTCTTAAATATAGTTCGACGAAGCGGGAACGCGCCCACACGCTACGTCACGTTAGCGAGATCAAGAGCGTCTAGTTCGACCGACGGTTCGGCGTACTGGCGGACGCGGCCAATGCGCTCCGACGCGCCCGGCGTCCACGCTCGCCCGCTTACGTACGTAGGCATTTCGCAAACTAAAAGCCCTAACGCGACGCGCGCTCCTACGTTCCGCAATGCACGTGCGTGCTGCGTACGTATCGTCATGGCACAGTAGTAAAACTGTCTATTGATACACTGCTAGATTTTCTTGGTCAATAGCACCTAAGTTCCTTCCGTTCCAAGGTGATTGCGAACTTAACTGAAGCGATGTGTAGCTCATACGGGGCACGTATACATCGCGTAGAACCTCAGTCTAAATCACCCTAAGAATACTCGGGCAGCTTTCTTTTCGCAGTCGCTTATGGTTGCAAGTATACACTCAACGTTAGACTCTCCCCGCATAGCATACACAAAATGCCAGATCGCTTTTATATTGACGCACCTGCGTTCCGATGCTTAACCCTGTCTCAATATCCTGTACCGTCAAGCGACCTGCCGTGGGGAAGTGGTTAGAGTACCTCACTTGTGCGCGAGAGGACGTGAGTTCGAATGCTTCTTTCAGGCACTTGTTTTTAGCTCAGAAATTTTTTATCGGGGTATAAATGCCTAATTTCATTAATTCCACCTTTGCGGAGCATAGGAAAGAATGATCGTTACTCCCTTGAGGAGCATCGGAAAAGGGCAACTGTTAGTCCTCGAAGGAGTAACCGCATGGAGAGCAACAGTTCATACCCTCGCACTTACCGGATAAGGAGAGGAATGGTTGTGGCAGATCAGTTCCGCCCCTAAAGGAGTAACCTCAGTGCCCCATTTCCTCCTTTTCCTTGGTAAGCTTTAATCCTCCTCTATTAAGTTCTGCTGCTAGCTCAGTAAGTGAGCAATTTAAACTGAATGGAGGAGGATTAAAGTTTACCAAAGAAATTCCTCAGAGACGCGTAATACAGTTTCTAGTCATTTCCTTGGTTTTCGAACAAAATCACGTGTGTTGGCAGTACTCCCCTAGATCCTCGAAGCCATTGTTAAACTTTCAATCCAAGCATTCCAAAGTAGTAAAAAATGGAATTGCCATGTCGGGCCTTAAGTCTTCTCTCACCAGATCGTGCATGCACAAAATGAGAGCAAGTTTTAAGGCACAGGTCCGGCACATATTAGAAGCAGGTTATCCTATCGTATACCAGTGGCCACTGTGGCTGAACTCCTAAAGAAGTCGATTTCGAGGGGGACAGACGTGATTACAGAAAACAGTAATAGCAAGAAAAGAGTAGTAGCTATTCCTTACATTCATTCAGTATGAACTGTCTTAAAAACGTTACAAGTATATATGGTGTTAATGTTGTTTTTACTGCTCCCAATAGGCTAGGTAAGATATGCGCTGGCGGGCAGAGAAAAAAGGAGCAGGTGAAAGGCAAAAAAAGAACAGATATTTGTCCAGTGAAGCACAGCAAGAACAACCATTTTACTGATCGTCGTTTGGATGTGGTAAATAAAGTTTCCTTTAGCTGTGACCATTTCTACGTATAGGGCAAACGGGGCGTTGTATCAATCAGAGGCTAATGGAACATAAAAGGTCGTTAACCAGTGGATTGTCTTATAATCTTTCCTTACATTGCCAAGACTGCCAAGATTGTAACGGCACGCCTGAGTTATATGAATGCGCGATATTGTACAGGCATAGGAATGAAGATACGCGTCTTATGGTCGAGGCATGGCATATCAGTAATGGTGGAAGTGAGTGCGTGAGTCAGCTTTCGATTACCTTACATAAGGAAAAGATCAATTGCCTTAACAGCTATCTCTCACGTAGACCGGTACGTGTACCCGATTGACACGTGGTGCTACCATTCCAGAGCATGCGCAGATGAATTTTGTGTCTTCTTTCTTTTTTCGCCTCAGTGCATCATTAAGTTGATAGTCGGCGTTCGTATTGTCCACTTCTCTTGTGTCCGTGTCTGCACGCCTTACCCCTTCTTTGCATTATGCAAAGCTATTGTCACTGCCGTTACCAAATGATGACAATAAATACATCTACTCTTGTCTAACCCTGTATGATCTGCTAGAGCTTCGCTGGTCATCCACCTCTACAGAGTGGAATGGCTCCTCATTTTTTTTTATTTTTTTTTGCGTTAAGCGAAGGCCACTGTACTACTAAATGCTAGAAAAAATAGTGACAAGCTTCGGAGATCCCGTAAATAATTTATCATAATAGCTTTTCTACAGGCACTTTCGATATCGTTTCTCAGGAGGATACCGCGTCATGACATCCCGACATAGTATGCTGTCACGTGGTAGCAAGACATTACGACGTTTTGACATTCGCTTCGACTCGCTAGGTAGCCTCGTATGCTGCTACTCGTGAGGGTCGATGTCGGGTTGGCTGTAGGCAGAGCTCGACTTGGCCGTCTCCAATGCAGGGGCTGGCACATACGGCGCGGTTGGCTGATTTGTTAAAACCCCTCAGTTTTCTATAAGTAGCGCCATTCTTAGATCTTTCCGCCACCCCGCTCTCCCCGGCGTTTCCTCCTCCACGCCTCCTGTCGCCCCAGCCTCCTCCGCTCCTCCATTTGGCAATTCGTGTAACGTGGAAGCACGCGTCGCGCCTTTGTATATTATTTTCTTTCCAGCGTGCTCCGGCCGCCATTGCTGGCCCAGTGCGACGAAAGTACGCGCAGACGGATTGATCGCGGGAGGTCGCGGGATGGAATCGCGGTCGCGGCGGCCACATTTCGATGCCGGCGATATGCAAAGACGCCACTGTCCCGTCCATTGGGAGCGCTTTAAAGAACCCCAGCTGGTCAAAATTAATTCGGAGTCACCCATTACGGCGTGCCTATAATCAGATCGTGGTTCTGGCACGTGAAACCGAAGAATCATTTCTTTCTTCTCTGTCTTGTGTGCCTTGAGTGTTACAGTTAAATCAACACTGCTTACAACGCAAAAGAATACAGACGCATGTAGTATACAGATATAAAATGAGCACTTCAAGAAAAGCGTTACTGGTGCTAATGAGGGGGAGGGGGGATAATTATTTTCGGAACCTCTGTCCAGTTGTCCCAACAAGTTCGTTCTTGCTATCAAATTTCAACCACTTGCGTTGTAATAAATCATTAAATAAAGATTTCATGTTCTGATACGTTGTTCAAATTAGGAATACTGTCTACGTGTGAACACGTTGCTCATGGCCGCCTAAACCCGTTCATGAGCTACACACATAAGGAGCGAAGCAGAAGCAGCACCACTCACCCTAGTTGCTTAGTGGCTATAGGTTGTTGGGCTACAAAGCATGAGATCGCGGGATCGAATCCCGGCCACAGCGGCCACATTTAAATGGCGAAATGCGAAAACACCTGTGGTACTTAGATTTAGGTGCACGTTAAAGAACCCCAGGTGGTCCGAATTTCCGGAGTACCCTACAGCGTGCCTCATAGTCGCATAATCGGAAAGTGGTTTCCGCACGTAAAACTCCATAATTAAATTTCTAATTTAGAAGCGGCCCTGTTGCTAGGCGTTGCTGGCCCCAGACAGTTGGAATCTATCACGCGCCGGCCGAACAAAAGTATACTGCAGGTACGTAAATGAGCCTACGAAACCATGTAGACATACTTTCATACAGTCAAAACCTGAAACAGGTAATTACGCGCGTGTTTGAGCACACCGTGTGTATGCGTCGTGTTTCAGCAACACGAACTCTCAACGTGCGGGTGCTTTACGTCTTAAATAATAGTCTTTTTCTCTATTTTTTTGCGCAATTTCAACATGACATTAAGGCCAGTTTACTGACTGAAGAAGCAAAATTTCGCCTCAAAAACTGCTCCGCAGGGCTCGAACAAACTTTTCCACGGATTTCCTCCAGTAGCACGTTAGCCGTCGTCTGCAACGGCAGGGCCAGCATAGGCGGCGCCACTGTCGAGGCCGCGCCGAGCGCGGGAGTGGAGCGGAGGAGGAGGGAAGTGGTTGGCGCTACTTTTGGAGATTGATGGGTTTTATGATGGGATGGATGGATGTTATGAGCGTCCCCTTTGGAACGGGACGGTGGGTTGCGTCACCAAGCTTTTTCTATTATACTGCCTAATGAGCTACCTAGGCTAAAAAAGAAAAAAAAAAAGAAAGAAAAGGAAGACACTATGAACTCCCACAACCAAAATTTCTGACCTCCTATTGCGAAGTTTGCGTTTGTACGTCTCCGTTTTTTGTCGTTTCCCTAATTTTCTTCCACCTATCTTCCAATCGCCGCTTACTAACCACTATTGCGCACATGTTTAATTTTCCCCTGCTCTCGCTGAACCCAAGGGCTTCAAGGAGGCCAGTGGTACCTAAATCGACCGCTGGGCAGACGTCTTCACATTCTAATAAAACATGCTCCATCGTTTCCCCAGCTTTACCGCAGCAAGCACATGTTTCTTCTTCCTTATTATATCTCGCTTTATAGGTGCGTGTTCTAAGGCATCCCGATGTTACTTCGAAAAGTAATGAGCTTCCCTTTGAGCTATCATAAATTGTTTCTTTCCCGATTTCGTTTTTTCCTCTTAAGTAGTTACTCATGGCAGGTTTCTTTTGCATTGCCGACACCCATGAGATGATTTCAGCCTCTCTTACTTTCCGCTTGACGTTCTTTGTTGCTGTGTTGCCCACCCTACAGGCCGCATACTTACTGGTAAGCTTCCTAGTTCTTTTCTCCCGCTCTGAACCAATGTTTTTCCTGTACAGTTACATCAACACTCTCCCAGTCCATTTACTTGCTTCCATATTCCACAGTCGTTCTTCATGAATTGAGGCCATGGTGCGCCATCTCTCGGAAACTTGGAACGACTAATGGGTCCGTGTTCGCACCGGCCGCTCACTTTCACCATGTCATTGCTTTACAACGTGACAAAATGAAATATATTATTACACATATAAGGTGTTTTTTTCTTAGCTGCCCCGAATTTTTAAAGGCATTACCTGTAGCAGATAATATAATTCTAATCCATGATCTAAATTACTCTATGAGGAAGCCATTACGTCTACGAGAAATCAAAATGCTTAATTGAATCATTAATACCACACTAATTAAAATTTCAAATAATTAATTCACGGCACATATTTCAATCTACGAATTGCAGCTAGTGAGTTTGCGAGGTGTATCGACTTGGGACGAATTCTGAGGATGACATCAGGTTCGAGGTATGAGCCGTCAAAGTTGAGGCAAAAATGCACTGTTGTTCCCCTGACCTTTTAAAGAAAATGCTGTTTTATGCATTGAAGCCCAAAAGTTACTGGAATGCCAATGCATTTCATCGGACCCTATAAAGGATATCGCGAAACTTCTATAGTTCTGAGAATTCATTCCAAGTGGATACGTCTTGCAACTCGCCGTTTACAACTTGTAAAGCTAAATATGTGCTGTAAAGTAATTAATTGAGGGGGGGGGTTAATTATTGTAATTCTGTTATGTATTCAAATAAGCATTTTCATTTCTCGTAGAAGCAGTGGCCTCCTCAACGAGAATTTAGCTCAATGGTTAGAATTGTATTACCTGCCTTAAGCAATCTTTAAAATTTTGGTGCAGCTAAAAAAGAACACACCTGGTACAATGGAGAGGCTTGATTTTTATGAACAATCGTATGAAGCCAAGTAAAACAAAGAAAATAAAAAATACACTTTTATTTTATATTATATACGTTAAATACGATTATCTTTTTTGTATTGTTAACAAAGCGAAAGGCACATGAAAGCAAAGACCACTTGCCGTGTGCAATGCTCGTCCAATTGAGATGCAGTGGTGACATATCGGTCCATCCATATCATATATATTACCCAAGAAATTGGAAGGAGGCTTCACCTAAGTCTACTGTATGAGCATCAGCAAGCCTCCAGTAAAGTTTATAAGTTTACGGCCGCTGTGTAAATACGAGGTTCTAGAGTATATTTAAAGACATCAGTTTGATATGTTTGCTGAGCTGTATCTGTTGTGTAGCTCCCTTTGTTTTTGACCTTCTTTGTCGTGTTAAAAAATTATGCGGATTTCGCGGGGTGTGCGAATCGAATTAAGCAAAGTCTTCTGCGGGAAACGTTGTTTTTGCTCCGTTCGACGCGCCTTCCACGCCTCCTTCACACTCGGCGCAGTCTTCGACCCCATTTTGTTTGTGTTGGAGCTCGCATCTGCGCTCGGCTTAGGTATGATTGAACCATCTCCGGAACTGGCCCATCATGCAAGATGGCAACCAACTTAATGCGGGGAAAGAAGCAAAGGAAGTTTCTCTTTAGAAGTGATACTGCGTGACTATTAGATGACCAACGAGCCTACTTAGTTCAAGCCCTCCCAGAAAAAATAAATAAGCACATTGGGACAAATGGATCCAATTGGTCTTTCAATTGGACTCGTTGGGACAAATGTCAAAAATTGAAAAAAATACATACAAGAACCCTAGATGAGTCTTAACCTTGATAGGACCTGAATATACTTGAAACTCCTTTCGAGAAGCTTATTCGTGCATTAACACATTATGGGAATTCTCTTCAGTGACATACGCGCCATTCACCACTTCACTATATCTCTGTCAGGTACTATGCATATAGGCTGTTCCACGTAACTTGAACCAAACCTTAAAAATATGCAAACGCCACGTAGCTGGACAGAACCGAGGTCATTTTGTTTTCCGTCCTTTGGAGATACTCAGGTTATTTATTTGTCGATCGTGTAATGCGCTTAAAAAAGGAGGACGATAGGTGAAGACGAGACACACATAGTGCAACTTTCAAGTTGTTTATTCGAACGTCGGGCCGTCGTTTATATACGATTGACGTGCCTGACCTTAACAGAAAGGAACTACAGTTTTCGGACGTGTAATGAGTGCAGCGCGCTCACCAGGTGTCACGTGTGTGAGCGTATAAAAGGGACGACCCGACGTTGGAATAAACAAATTGAAAGTTGAGCTTTGTGTCTCGTGTTCACCTATCGTCCTCGTTTTTTAAGCTCATTTACACCATCGTCATGTCAAATCAACTGGCCCAACTGTGTGTACTGACCGTACTTATTTGCATTCCGCCTAATTACATAATTAGCTTTAATTCATTCATCAGCTTCTCAATTATTATAATGAGATGAAAAGTGTAAATGAGGAAATTGTAGAGCAACATGAAAAACTCCCGAAACAGCTCTCTGTTGCTAAATACGTGCTTCAAGCATGAAAGTAGCCCGCAAATACACGAAAAATTGCCGTGTGTCTGCCCGCTCGAGGCCCTTTGCGAAGTGCCTCTATGCGAAGCGAAGCTATTGGGAGGCGGTTAATCAAATTCTATATGTAACGTAACGCAGTGCGTACAATTGTCTTTATTTTAATGTTATGCAACGTGTAATGTCATGAATTCGTTATGCACCGCACAGGTCAGAACTTTAATGTAATGCAACGTTTATTTTTTTATGCACTGTTCACAAGTTATGCCAAAATGCCAGCACCAGTTCAGGTGAATGCGCACTGTCAGACGTCGGTGGTGTACTATCCTTGTCGAGAGAAGAATGGTGTGGAGAGGTGCATGCAGAGAGTGTAACGGGTATCTTTGACTCGGGAACTGGTCTCGAATCCATCCGTTTTGAAGTTGTCAGGAGAGAGAAGCGTTGGAGGTCGTAGCGAGTACAAGTACACAACAGGTGCTTAGCGGTTCCCTCGCACGCTCAGGAGTCGCACGTGAGGCTTATTGGCCATTTGAGTACGGTAGGAGTAGGCACTCGTAAACGTCACTCCCAGCTACAAGCGGTACGGCAACGTTGCTTCGCAGCGGTAAACGCTAGATGGTACTAGAAGCCGTAACAAGGTGTCCAGCTTACGCAGTCGGGAATTGGAGACAGTCGGGGAACTCCAGGAATCTTGTCCCTTTTTTGCGGGCAACCAGACGAAGTTCCTGGCAGCATCCAAGCTCGCCGAAGGTATTGTAAGCGTCTGGGTGTCTTCGTGGGCAGATTGGGCAGCCCTGTCCGCATAGTCGTTGCCGACGACGCCGCAGTGAGCCGGAAGCCTCTGAAATAAAGAAACCGTTGGATATCATGCGCTATTTCATTAAAGGTCTGTGTATCAGATATACCAGAGTCGTTCAGCACCTTAGAAAAAAAATTGTTTAAGGGCTATACGTATATTTATTAACGACAGTTACGTCACACGTTCTGTTTCGCTATTAAGGCGAAACCTTCTTTGCCAGACACCCCGCAGTTTCGCGAGGGTCATCGGTTTCTCGCCGGATATATATATACTGACTTTTCGGCCGCGGGACCAGCCGTCGTCAACGCGACGAAGACCGGTCCCATGGCCGAAATGTCAGTAAAGTCCTGCTATTGTTCTTATGTGCTTCTATTCTATGAACTATATATATATATATATATATATATATATATATATTCGAATACCCGCCGTGGTTGCTCAGTGGCTATGGTGTTGGGCTGCTGAGCACGAGGTCGCGGGATCGAATCCCGGCCACGGCGACCGCATTCCGATGGGGGCGAAATGCGAAAACACCCGTGTACTTAGATTTAGTTGAACGTTAAAGAACCCCAGGTGGTCGAAATTTCCGGTGTCCACCACTACGGCGTGCCTCATAATCAGAAAGTGGTTTTGGCACGTAAAACCCCATAATTTTATATGTGCTTCGAATACAACTGCCAGCAAACGGGCTTACATAAACCCTCTATGCTGACCGCCAAAGTAGTGCGAGTCGGCGCGCCCCTTCTCTTCTGCATAACTAAAAAAAAAAAAAAAAAAAAATTCCAACATAAAACGTGGACACATGATTTCGGCTCCCAGTTATTTCTAAAGCACATCGACCTCTTCATGGAATAGCGCATTATCTGCAACGGCTTCATTAATTACTTAATTTTCGGCTATTTATCCAATCAACATATACCATTAGGTACGTGCCTATTCTTGGTTAACACTCCAGAATGGGTAAATGTGCCACAGTGAAACAACAAACGGTACCTAAACATTCCCAGTTCAACAAATATATGCGTTTGTGCTCAAAATTCTTTTATTAAAGCAAGAAGTTCTGCGCCTTCCTTCCCGGAGCTTGGCGCGTATGTCGTAGGCGTTCTTTCGATGGGAGTGAAGGTGCCGTCCTTTTCATCGTCGTTTCTATTTTTTTGCATATGCCTGATATATGAGTGCAACACATGTCGACACCGAAATAACGTGCCATATATTGTTCGGCGCGACAATGGAAAAGGCGCGACGTAACGAGAAGCAGTAGGCGAGAATTACTGCAACAGGGTTGCGAAACGCGTTAATGCCTAACAGGTTACGGCCGGGCATTTCCCCTCAATTTAACACCGTTGGGAGTTCGTGACTGCAGCCGTAGACGCACGATATAAACAACACTGCAGGAGGCTTTTGCCGCTCGTCAATTCGCAAAACGGTCAATACCGCGAACACAACGACTAAAACAGTTTGTTTAGCCATACATGGACAACAGGAGAGCGATGTCTGGAAGATGGCAATAGCCAATCGTTCTGATGACAGGACCAGAAGTGGACAGCCTAAGTGGGTGCACAATACCAAGGCAGATTTCTTCAAAGTTTTGGACGTCCTCCCAGTATCTAATGCTTTGCGGCCTTTGACTGCGTCCGATAAACGACTGTACAATACGGCTTATTGCGACATTCCGATATCACTTCATCTTGTACACATTGCTCAACGGTGTATGCGCAGACAGCTGCATAAAAGCAAGAGGTTGTTTACAGATGAGCGCTTCGGTTTCACAGTCAGTCAAGAACTTCAGTGTTCGGTTTCACAAGGGCTTTTTTTTTTTCGTATATGCAACAACGCCTTCATAAGAGTGGACTGCGGCCCGTCAATGTAACAGACGAAGCAAAGGCGCTGGCCAGTAACAGGTCTTGCGAATAGAAAGCCTCGCGCATCGATACCCACAGAAAGGAATTGTGCTGAAGTCGTCGAACTTATTCGTTCATGTGAAGCGCCGCTATCGCTGTAAGTAGCCGCTCCATTTCATCTAGAAGCGGTTGCAGTTATTATTGAACTCTTACGGGCACAGGCGAGTTTAGTTATAGCACTAATAAGCATTGGCATTCCACCTGTCGCATCGTTATCACGTGCGTTGCCCTGCGCAGACGCGCAGTACTATATTGCCAATTGTAATTACCGTACAGTAGGTTCTTTCCTTCCTTTTTAAAAATTTTCGCTGCTTGGTGGGGCCGTCGGACAATTTTTCGATGAAGTGTAGCGTTTTTTGCCCTGCTCTGGGATTTTGAATGTCCTCGGAACTAAACACTGGAAAGCACAATGTACAAAATCTGGCGGATCGTACCCGCTTAAACTAAGCATACGACGTTCAAGCAATATGTTTGTACAGCATGCATGGTTTTAGTTGACCTACTCAGGAATTCGCTGGGATAATAAACGAACATGATCCTCGTGTTTAACTTTGTCCAACCGTGACTGACGTTTATCCTATAGACACAAGTTTTGTGGCTATTGGAATATGTTTACATTCGGGCGAGGAGCATTGATCGACACGCGTTCAATGGGAAGCTTTAGCTGGGGGCCAACTCCGGTTCCGATATTCAAATGCAAGTAAATCGCAGAAATTCTCTCATTATACAACCGATCAAGCGATTCGAATGAGATCGGCTGCATTTAAAAGAGAAAGCTCTTCTGACTGTAGGAAGCAGAAGAATCTTAATGTATGGCATCACAGACGCTTTTTTAAATTGCAGAAAACTGGGAAGGTAAGAAATTGAAGCATAAGGGAATGCATTAAAAAAAAATGAAAGACCAGAAAATGGGAACAGAAAGGAACAAAGCCATGCTCGATTCCTTCCTAGTCCCTTCTTCTTAAGGCCTTATTTTTACCTTATCTCGCTAATCCCCTAGCCCCTAGTCTTCAACCGACTCGCTCAGCAACCAATTTTATTGAAGCTAAAGATTTACACATCCATAACTCCGCGCTAAGGATAGATATCGCAGTCCTGTAAACTGCATCTGCTAGAGGACCTTAAGCAGACGAATATGATGTCTCAATTTTCAGCTTATGTGCGATTATTCCAATGCTTGCGAGTATTCTGCAAGAGTTCTACTCACAATATAGTGGTATATTTGAGAGCGATATAGTAGACATATTTTGTCTCGTTTAAATGTCTCAGTAGTGCCTTTTACAAATAGTGATACTGAGTTACAGACTCTAAACTTGATCTTTTGTCTTTTTTTTTAATTTTGCAATTTTTCACAATTTTCGTAAAATAATTGCTGGCCTTGATAAGAACATCTGCTCCCAATAGTCCGTACGTTTTAACTTTTTCTTTTAAATGCGACATACCTAATCTTTCTCTTAATAAGCTCGCAAGCAAGCTGAACTGTTCGACCTCCACATTCGCTACCGGTTAGATTATAAGACAGCTGCCCTCGAGCTTCAGGAAGGACTGCCGTCCTCTGGAAAGTTGTTCGTGAAGCCCTAGTAACTGTTGCTGTTAGCGTGGACACCAGAACGGAGCTGTCCATATTTCTGAAGCACAGTGCTCGCTTGTTGCCTAATGCAGGGAGAATTGAACGAGAGTGGAAAGCGCTGCCTTCTTAATTTTGCCAGCGACGAGAAAGCCAGCGTCATGCACATGATTCTGGGCAAAAATGGGAGAGCAAAAGAGATATTAACCGAAGAGTTCGGAAATATGTCCACGTTTGCAAGGTCCGCAGTATTACATATTCCGCGCCTCTAACGAGCCGACTGAAAGAACCAGCATGAGTGATTGCAAAACAACTAAAACAGGATTAAGTTGAGCTAGAAACCTGAACAACGTGCTTTATATCGGCTTTCGCGGTGACTGGAATCAACTGTGATGGGAAAGTTGATCGAGTTAAAAAGAACATATATTCTATCGAAATCAAACGCACTGAAAAAAAAAATTGCTAGGGTTTTAGGAATTAGCAGCTATAAAGCTGCTTACTAAATAAGCATCTAATGGTCACTTATTGGGTTTTGTTGTTACCGAACTGAAAGAAAAAAAAAAGATCATCCGTATTTCCGACACTGCAGTTCTCAAAACATCACATCAGAAGATATTCCAGCTTTTCAGATTCCCCAGTTTCCTCGCAGGTGGAAGCAAACCCAACGCAGCTTATGAAATGCGTGAACCGTGGCCATAAAACAATGATCGATAAATGTAGACGCGACATAAATTGCAAGAAACCTAATTTATTAAAGAGCTTAGCTTTTCGTTAATTATTCAACGTATGCGGTACATAATTTGTTTAAACAGTATGCCAATATTATTCTGCTGTGAGCGTTGGGGCGTCGTGGTACTCTGTCCTCCTCGAGTAGGTGAAGGAGCGTTTTTTTTTTTTTTTTTTATTGCGATAGCAATTGTACGGACACTCCAGGCGCATTTTTGCCGTCGGCGTCGCCTTGATGTTTAAGTCCAAGGGCGATAACACCGTCGCCGCGCTTCGTATGCTTTATGTGTGCGTGAAAGCACGCGCGGCTCAGTCGGGCGCCCGCGAAAGAAGAAAGCGGAGAGCAAACACGCTGTCTTCTGTCGCGTGAAAGTCCGTAAGGGGATGGGAGCGAGTGAGGGGGGGGGGGGGGGCGTAGTGCTCCGGCAGTAGGCGCAAGGGGAACTGACGATCGCGGCTCACTTTCGCGGGACATATCTGGAGGAAAGCGGGTAGGCAGCGCGGGAGAGGGGGGGGGGGGGGGTCGGCTTTGACTCCGCCAACAAATGCGTACTTTGCACGGTCGCGCGCGCCGTATCTCGGAAGAGATCTGCAGACGGCTCATACCTTCGTGCGCGCTGTGTTCTCGCCGCTCTTGCGTTGAAGCGATAAAGGGCACGAAGGTCACTTCGCTCGCTGCTGCTGCCGCGCTTGCACACGCCAGCGTTTTGAGAGCGACTGTCCGAGCTCATCGAGTGCGATGTGTTCGTGTTTGCTTGTGCGCGCTGACACCATGTTTGTTAATCGAGTTAGTAATCGAATGTTTCCAAGTTTATACTACTTTTCTATCGAAATCGATGTTTCGCCTTTCGGGCGAAACTGCGACTTTTTATTGAAGCTCCCGCTGCCTGCCGTCGAAAATTTATTTCCTTTTCGCGCAGCGCACGAATTGACGCCGTATTCGTTCGTTGTCGGAACAACGAGGACGGCAGGAAAACAACAAAAAAAGGACACTGAGCTATGTTTTTTGTTGACAGCATTAAACTGGGCTACTTCACCCCCACGACTAAACAAAGGCCAACTCGCTATGCGCATAGGTGCTCTGCCTTTTGTCTATACTTGCGAAGCAAATATCTGAGGACACCTAGGCACTTACAAGTTGTGAATGCGAAAGCATTATTGTCCAATTGAACGCCGCTGAGTGGTCCTTCGAGTTATGAACTCCTCGCGGGCAAGGGAGTGCGTTGAGACGCTTGCAATGGTCACCGTCTCCTAGATAGCACAAGGCCGGTGCACTTCGATCCGTGGCGTCATGCTACTTTGCAGGACTGCCATAGACTCTAATGGGGACGCTCCCCCGTATGCCGCAGTGATTTTGGCGTCACCGCTTTCGTCACGCCGGGCTTGGCAGTGGAAATTTCGGTCCAAGTAGTCTGCTATCTAGGAGGCACAGGTTTAGCGCAGTGGGTATGACACTCGGCTCCCGAAGGTAAGGTTGTAAGTTCAAAACTCTATCGGCAACGTTTCTCCTTATGAAACTGTTATGTTATTTTATACATTAATTCCTTGATAGCGATTACCGAGGCGAAGTTAGAACGCAGGCGAGAGCTTGCACGGACAAGGAACGCGCGGATAACGCATGTTTCTGACAGCGAGGGTGACGTGGCGCCGCAGCGATGCCCTCACGCAACACCCGACGAGCCAGCGCGGCAGCAGGTGGCCCCTTTCGCCCGCTCTGCTCCGTCGAGGCGCGCACGTGATGTGGCGTCGCAGCCAAAGGGAATTTAGGTGCTGTTTCGCTGCTACAGACGCCGCCTTTTTCGCTCAATGGACCATTTGATGCTTTCGCATCAATAACGAGCACTCACGTAAGTCGGCGGCTTGTTTTCCCATTTCCAAGATTTCGAAACAATTGCCTCCTGAACGTGCCACCGCACTCGCCAGACACAAAAGCTCCAGACACAAAAGGTGGAAGCTTAAAAGGTGCCAAAGGTAAGTGACCAATCGAAGTGGGCGGTGAATAAAGATGTACTGTACGCCAGAATATTGTCTGTGTTTATTATTAGTTTCATATTAGGTGTAGATCAGAAAGTAACATACAGTTGAACATGCACAAAAGGAGGTCCGAGAGCTTAAAGCTGTAGGCGGACCTCCTGTCAAAAAGTTACATAGTAATTGCTACACAGCACCAATAGAGCAGTGAACTTCGTTGTATTATAACAAGAAAATTAACACAGAAATAGGTAAAAAGTATGAGAACTATAGGAGAAGAACGACATTCTAAAGGGACAAATGTGAACCAAACAATTTAAAAGTAAGAAAACAATGATTCTTTAAATGTACCATGCGATGAACTGTGTTTAATGTAAGACGGCAGAGTGTTCCAGGTAGATAAAGCGGGAAAATATGCGTCATGTTGACCATAATTTGTCCGCATTACCGGTAGTAAAGACACATGCTGACGAATTGGTTTCGACGCTTGTAAATTTTATCCAAATGAGCGCTCATACACCTGCCATACCCGTATTTTTTTCCGTTATACTGCATGGGATGCCCGTAGCTGCAATTCTCACTATACAGAGTGTTTGTTCCACGTAACTTAAAACAAGGATTTTAAAAAAAGTGGTTAACTGCAACTGAATGAAACCAACGACATATGATTTGCTGTCATATGGGTATGCAAATTGCTTACTAACTGTAGTTCCAAGTGCGCTTTGTTACGTTGTAGAGGGCATTCGAAAACAACCGATCCAATTTTTTGTGGCAACGTATACATGCTACGGCGGCAATTTTTTCCGGCGTTTATAGAAAGCCCGCTAAGTATGAAATAAAACCACGTGACTGCGCTCATGCGCTGCCGTATTGCAGCGCTCTTCAACCGCGCTTGGTTCAGAAAAGCTGTGCGCGCGAACCGTGGCGAAGTGAGCGGTCGCGGCTCCAGGCATCGGCTTCACAGTGCGTCAGCATCTTGGGCGGTGCCACACGGAAAGGAAGCCCCGTCGTCGCTGCGATGGGCTCGACGTACGGTTGAGTGTACTGCAATACGATCGCGCACGGGCGCAGCCACGTGGTTTTATGTCATATTTCGCGGGCTTTCTTTAAACGCCGAAAAAAATCACCACGCAGCATTTAAAAAAAAATTAAATTATCGGGTTTTGCGTGCTAAAACCACTTTCTGATTATGAGGCACGCCGTAGTGGAGGATTCCGGAAATTTCGACCACCTGGGGTTCTTTAACGTGCACTTAAATCTAAGTACACGGGTGTTTTCGCCCCCATCGAAATGCGGCCGCCCTGGCCGGGATTCGATCCCGCAAACTCGTGCGCAGCAGCAGCCCAACACCATAGCCAACTAAGCTACCACAGCGGCTACCACGCAGCATGTACGTTGCCACAAAAAATTGGATCGGTCGTTTTCGAGTGGCCTCTACAACGCAACGAAACGCACTTGGCCTTGAAGGGAATATTAAAAATTTTGCTTAAAGATTAGTTGATTAACTAATTAGGCGTAATATAAAAATGTGCAAATGCCACGTAGCTGGACCGAACCAAGGTAATGTGTGCCATCGCTTGGAGATACACTATTCATTTCATTCCGCCTAATACTCTTAATTAATTAATCAACTTCTCAAATGTTATGATTAGATGAAATGTGTCAATTCGAGAATTGTAGAGGGACACGAAAAACTCCCGATACAGCTTGCTGTTCCTCAGTACGTGCTACATAAAAGTGTTTTTCCGAGCGTGAAAGAATCCCGCGAATACACGCAAAGTGCCTCGAGCGGCCAGTCGCGCAGCAATATTGCGTGCATTTGCGAGCCTATTTGACGCTCGGAAAAACGCTTTTATGTAGCACGTATTGAGCAACAGGAAGCTGTATCTGGAGTTTTTCATGTCTCTGTACAATTTTCTCGTTCACATTTTTCATCTAGATATAATATTTGAGAAGTTCATTAATTAAGACAAATTATCTAATTAGGCGAAATTAAAAAAGAAATAGTTTGAGTATCTCCAAGCTACGGCAAACATTACCTTTGTTCTGTCCAGCTAAGTGGCATTTGCATACTTTCAAACTCTGGATATATATATATGTATCAATCACAATCATAAGCCAACAGTAATTCCCTCTTGGCTTTTTATGATTGCGTCTATTAATAAACGGGCGCATCTGCATCCGCTCCTATTTTTCTCGTTCATACATGAAGAAAGAAAGAGCATGGTTGGTTGAGACATCCCAATGGCCCGTGCTCTCGTTAAATAACTTCTGGAGCTAGCAGACAAGTTCACTTTACGACCACGCACACGCACACACACGCACACACACGAACATGCACAAGCACGCACGCACGCACGCACGCACGGCATTCAATCTAAAAGTATCCAGGGTTTCAAAAACGACGCACTGTGCCTTGTGGGATGAAACGAACTCGGTGGTGTTGAGAATTGCGCGACCTAGTCTGCGGTATTTTTTGTTCGCTTTGCAAAGTCGCTTAATTAGTATGTCTAACTTCTTAAATATTGGCGTCAGCAAGAAACTGTCAGTATGAAAGTTTTCGGTCACATTTAAAAATAGCTGACTGAAGTGTTTGCAACGAAGTACCACTGAGGGATCTTCTAGTACTTGCCCTTAAAGAAAGCCCGCGAAAGACAAGAAGAACCTCGTGATAGTGCCACTACATCAGCGCTCCTATAGACGACCGACCAGGAAACGACATCCGCTTGTCTCTGCAGCGCTGTCTGGTAGAGGCTTGGCGTTTGTGATGGCCGCAAGGAATGCGCCAGCAATTACTGCTGACGCGTCATGAAAAGCAAGGGGGCGCCGCTTCTGTAGGAAGCAAAGTGTGGCCCACACGGAGCCTTTTTGCGCGCGAAAACGCACGCCGTGTCACACGCGCGTGCCGCGGAGTTGCACCGTCGTGGGTGGTGCAAGAAGCGGGCACGGGAATTGCCTGTGATAGCACCACTTGGGTGGCACGGCCGCGCGCATTTCTCGTGCTTTTAGAAAGCTACATGCGGCTATGTTTAAATTGGAAGTGCAAAGAATTGGACAACATGAATTTATTTCCCAATTGCCAAAAGAGAGAGACAAAAGGGAAGGAAAGACAGGGATGTTAGCCAGTGTAAATACCGGCTGGCTACCCTGTGCTGGGGAAAGGGGTAAAGGGAATAAAAGGAGAAAGAAGAGAGAGAGAGAGAAACAAAAAATCACGCAGTAACGCGATGCGACGCGCAACAATAGTCAAAGGCGGTCGCACAATTCGCAGGCCCTTAAAAACTTCAGCAAAGCCCTTAAGGCCTTGAGTGCCGAAGCCCGACTGGACCAGTGTCCTAGAATTTTCTCTTCTGTGAAGGAGCGATTGTCCAGTTTTTCGAGCGTGGTCACGAGCACTTTTTTTGGCACATTATAACAGAGGAGAGGAGGTGACAGAGGAGGTGCGCGATTGCCAAGATAGCAGCCAGGACATAACGCTACGAAACGTAAGATCAAATAAAACATAAAAAGCAAACATTGCGTTATGGTAATTAGCCGAAAACAAAATACGAAGGAGCAACGGCAAGCTGTTCTTCAAGTTCGCTGCCGTCTTGGGGCAACAAGCTCACGACAGGAGCGGTAGCACGCGTCATGGACATGCACTGTGTACGCAATGCGCTCTTCGAAATGAGTCTTAACGGGCTTCTCACTTTGGTCTTTCCACATCATAAGATGTGTTCAAACAAGTCTCCTTCTCAACCGACGCAGCACTGACAACGCTTCAAAAAGTCTGCTGCTGCGCTCTTGACGACATCTGCGGGAATTTCGCAGAAAACTTGCGCAGCTCTACATTTTAGTGTGTCTGGGGCGCTATAACTTAAAACTATTCCAATCTCCTGACTTAAGTTTACGCAACCGCTGACGCAACCATCGTGCGGTTATCCGCAGGGTTGTCTGAACAGCCCAATCAAGCGCTCTCGTCGTTTATAGGAGGTAACTTTTGTTTGCTTTCAAAACCAATGAGGTTGCCTGCTATTGAGCGGTGTTTCTTGGCTAACAAGAGGCGAGGAGCGCGCTCAAGTGGAGAGGGTTTTCTATGGGGCCGAGCCAGCGCCGTGAAAATAGATACTCGGATGCAGAAGGTGGTATCGGCGTCTGCGATTGTTCCGTTTCCCGTTACTTAGCTTGTGGTGGCTGGTCACAAATCGCAGCGGTGTGCAACAGTAGGTTAAGAATACCGCTTAAATAGAACCTCAGGAAAGAATAGTTGGCAGAGAGATGTCGTAAAAGTGACGAAAGGGCTCGATAACGCTATACTGGCACGCAAAAAAATTTATTATACGCAAATAAATCCATGCTGTCCGGCAGATGCGAGTAGCCAGCGCCTGAGCGATCAGCGTGCAACGATCTTCCATTCCTTTCGGAACGGGTCAATCTCCGGCTATTCAGAAAAAAATTCAATTGTGTTTGACATATTAATGCCTCTTTAATGCGTACATCACTTTGACGCGGTGAGTTTTCGCAGTTCTGTGACGTCGCGTGACAGACAAGCGAAGGGGGCGCAGCCTCAAAACTTTTGACCAATAGCAGATGGGTAATGGTGAAAAGGCGCCGAATCGGAAGTAATTATTTTTTTGTTCAGTCTAATTATGCATAATCAGTGTGCACACGTCATATCACGTGGGGAGCTATCGCGGTTTTCGTGACGTCGCATGACAGACAGGCGAAGTGGAAGTGGCCCAAAGATTTGCTGACCAATCGTGGAGAGCTGATTGCAGAATTCGAATAGAAACGTTTGGAATAGCCATACGTTATAGCGTCCCTGGCGTGGTGGTCTCGGTTCGATATACGCGGTCTTTGACGTATGCCCACCAAAAGAAGACGAGTGCGGTCATGCCCGGTGATCTTGCAGGCCATATGACACCGTGCCGCCGGGTCCACTGCCCTTGGAAGGCCATGTCAAGTCAGCCTCGAGCTTGGCTGTACTGCTGTGCGTGCGTGCGTGCGCGCGCGCGCGCGTGTGTGTGTGTGTGTGTGTGTGTGTGTGTGTGTGTGTGTGTGTGTGTGTGTGTGTGCGTGTGTGTGTGTGCGTGCAAATAACCTTCTAATTATCCTGCTACTATACTCGAGCATTTGAAGACCGATGAAGACCCACTACGCCTGACACGATTTCCGCACACCTCCCACGAGTCGCCGCAATCATTTCGAACGGAAACTTTTTCTCCACGTGCAACACGGTGTCTCTTGGCCAAGTGTAAGGGGCACGATTAAAGAAACTGGAGGAGGGAATGTATGGATAGTATGTACAGTTCGAAGAAAGCGTGGCGGTCATTTTCATGCGCTCTTATTTTGCGTGTGGGCGCCTGCGCAATGTTGCGTCGCACTGGGTCATGTTCGGCCGCGGCGATTAAAAGCAAAAGAGAAATAAGAAAACCCGGGAGAAGGAAATTGAGGCCCTCTCAAGAACGTGTCAAGCGGGACGCACACGCGTACGCCAAGACAGCAGCAGCCACAATGAAGATCAAGGCGAGGAGGAGAGGATTGAAGACACCGCCGGAACAACCTTGCGGTGCGAGTCCCTCGCCACCGAGCGGAGCGCGCGCACGTGGCGTCGAATAATGCGCAAACAAATATAAAGGGCCACGCGCGCTGCCGCTCGAATCCGAGGAGCCGGCTGCATAGACAAAAGACAGGCGTATGAAGAGGAGCGCCGCACATTATTTGCTTTCTTTTTTTTCGATTTACTTAGTGCGCGTATTCCTCGGAACGCACGCGCGCTGGCGCGGGAGCCGAAAGAAAGCAAAATCTCACAAAAGCCCATCACGCCTCTCTGACATTTCCCGGTAGCGACGCCGTCCACCTGCGGAGAAGGAGCGCGAGACGCACGTGGAGGCCAGAAGCGCACCAACGTTTGCACGTTACCGAAAAATAAATAAATAAATAAATAAACAAACAAATAAATAAATAAATAAAAAAGAAAAAAGCCGCACCGCGTGTTATCGTTGAGCTGTCACCGCTCAGTAACCTGTGGTCGTGGTCCGTTACTCGTCAAAAAATGCTAGTGATATATTAAGCTGTTCACAAGTTATCCAAGCGAAAAACTGCAGCTTTAATCAAGGATACGTTTTAGACAACTTTCGCCTATTAAGCCCAGGGGCTGGAGGTGCACACGACCGGGGAAAAAAAAGGGGGGTGGGGGAGAAAGGATGCGAGACTGTGCGCTTGTGTGCAGTTTATCGCTGACCGTTACCTGCGTAAACTAACCTTGCGTGATGCTTTTTCTGGTTCAGGAAGCGCACGGTTGTGTTCTGCATGCTCGTATTCGTTCGACTACAGCAGTCGCTCGTGCGAGCTGCACAGTTGTTTCAAACTCTTTTGGCGGCTGAACCATTGCGTAACAGTCACGAGCGTCGTCCAACAGCAAAAACAACGCTCGCATTGGTGCATTCGGCAGGAAGGGTGGAAGGCTGAGATTTATTTTCCAAGGTACCGCGCCGCTGAAAGCTTTTTGGCCTCTATAGATCCCTAGGCCGAAGTAAGGGGCAACCAGTGACATTCAGTGGCAGTTGCATCGGCGAAATAGGAGTAAAAGGCTCGTCACCAGGACAAACGACTTAAAGGCAACTCATTCGCCCCCGTATGCCAAACGGCGAAGAAGAAAAAAAAAAAGAGTTTTGAAGCTCTCAACGCGGTTACCGGTAAACTTCCCCCGCCATCTGTATAAGAATATCGCCGCCCTCGCTACATCCACCTCTTCTTCGCTGAGCTTTTCATCGGCAGAATCGACGTGCGCAGAGCAGCAGGCGCGCACACGATACGCCGCAAAGAGCAGGCAACGTGCCGTGGGAGGAGCCGCCAGAGCCGGCGGCGTCACCGTCGCCGACGATGCCGTGTTGCTCCGCGCGCATGCTGGCCGGACTACAGGAGCGCTCTGGCGCATGGAAAATTTCATTGAAACTCGCATAACCACAGGGGCTGAGTGGCCGGCGAGGCTGCGCCCCTTCCCCAACCTCGGTCGCCACGGCCACTCTCTTCCACCAGCGTTCTTCCTGCGCGCGCGGCCGGAAGGCAAACCGCGTGGATGCGTGCCATATCGCGGTGGCTACTTTCGCCAGTAACGCTGGCAGTAGCATCCCATTATGCCGCGCGCGAAAAAGCGACAAGCCGCTCGACGCATCCAGGGGGCCCTTCCTCGATCCGTGTTCCTTTTTCTCCTTTCGTTTGCGCATGTAGGAATACTTTGTGTCGGTCCCTGAGCCCTTAAACTTGCTCGACTTGTGCCCTCGGCACCATGTCTGGCCGTGTTTTGTCGTGCAAATTTAGCTGCTGCTTGCGAGTTTCCCCGAGTTGAGCAAAGAAAGAAAGATCTGAGGTAGTGGGGCACATTAGTGGGTCGGTTTATGGACAAGAACACCGCTGCAAAGGTTGTCGTTTGCGCAACGCACATTTTGACAGTCGTGCCTGACCCACTCGCTTCTCTTTCATTTCTTTTAAAGACCACTGAAAAAAAAAAAAAAAAATCTAACGTCATGCAGTGCTGCGACCTGACCGTCTCTTTGCTCGTGGATGGATGGATGGATGTTATGAGCGTCCCCTTTCGAACGGGGCAGTGGGTTGCGCCACCAAGCTCTTGCTACTATGCCGCCTAATATCCTACCTAGGCTAACCAATGAAAAAAAAAAGAAGAAAAAAAACACTATGAACTACCACGTCCAAATTCTCTGATCCCCTATTGCGAACTGTGCTTTTGTACGTCTCCGTCTTTTGTCGTTCCCCTACTTTTCTTCCACCAATCCTCCAATCGCCTCTTACTAATGTCTATTGCGGACCTGTTTGCTTTACCACTGCTCCCGCTGAACCCAAGGGCTTCAAGGAGGCCAGTGGTGCCTAAATCGACCGCTGGCTAGACGTCTTCACATTCTAATAAAATATGCTCCGTCGTTTCCCTAGCTTTACCGCAGCAAGCACATGCTTCTTCTTCCTTCTTATACCTCGCTTTATAGGTGCGTGTTCTAAGGCATCCCTATCTCGCTTCGAAAAGTAATGAGCTTCCCTTTGAGTTACCATAAATTGTTTCTTTCCCGATTTCGTTTTTTCCTCTTAAGTAGTTACTCATGGCAGGTTTCTTTTCCATTGCCGCCACCCATGAGATCAATTCAGCCTCTCTGACTTTCCGCTTGACCTTCTTTGTTGCTGTTTTGGCCACCCCAAAGGCCGCATACTTGCTGGTAAGCTTCCTAGTTCTTTTCCTCCACTGTGAATCAATGTTTTGCCTGTACAGATACCTGAACACTCTTCCAGCCCATTTACTTTCTTCCATATTCCTCTGCCGTCCTTCATACTCAATTTTACTGCGAGCTTCCCTCACTTCAAAACTAGTCCAGCCCATATCCCCCTGCACAGCTTCATTTGTAGTCTTCCCGTGAGCGCCCGATGCGAGGCGACCCACTGACCTTTGGTTCCCGTCGAGTCCTGATTGTACCCCTGATTTAAAGCAAACAACCTAATTTCCAAAAGTAAGTCCTGGAACCATTACCCCTTTCCACATACCTCGTATAAGTGTACCCAAACGCCATCTGTCGCGACTTGTTTTCTCCAAAATGGATCAGTTCAAGACGCCTCTTGGAGAGCAAGCCGGCGATGCCGCGATGACAGCTGCTGACAGGGAGAGACAAAGGGAAGAAAGACCGATAGCTGAAAGTGTCTTTGTCGCAGCGCGTTCATGACTTTGTAGTGGTGAAGCGGTTCAACGACCAAGGCTCTCCTGAAGTACGTGCGATTTATTTGCATTTGCCGGTGAAAGAGACAAGGGACACTCGCCGACAGGCGTTGTTTTGACACTGTCACAATGTAGTGCAGGGAAGTAGGCACCCACTGTGGGGACGCGCGCTTCTCCACCAAACAGCACTCTATGGAGAAATGGAACCACTGCTCAATCGGCAGGGTATACCTGCCAGGATGAACAAGCATGTCCGTTGCTGGTTTAGCAGAATTATTAGTAAATAAAGTGCGGAACTTCAGAGCAACCCAGTGTAAAAAAAAGAACGTTAGTTTAAAAAATAGGTAACCTTTCATACGATACTAACAATATTAAAATACGGTAAATGTCCAACGCGCTTGTTGGAATCAACGCTAAAGGAAGCTTTCTTGAAACTTTTCGATTAAATTGTATGCAAGGAGATCAATGATGCGTGCAAATTATGCAGATGCAGCGCACATGTTGGAACATGTATGTCTTGCGAAACGTTCGTGAATTGGTCAATTACATGTTATGTAACTTACTTCGATGCGCACAATTGCCTTTATTTTAGTGCAGTGCAACGTGTCATCTCAAGCAATGCACCGCATAGGTCCCAACTTAAATGTCAGGCCACGTTCATGTTTACGTACTGCACATTTCACAAGCTAGGCCAAATGTAGACAGCAGATCATGCGGATGCGAAATGCAAGACGTCAACGCAGAAATTTCACGATGACGGCAGGCGACGTTCGATGTTTGTCGAGGGAGGAATGGTGAGGAAGCATGGAAGCCAAGTGCGAAACAAATGTAGATACAGTCGATTCCCGTTAATTCTTCTACTCTTGCGGAACCGCAAGGTCTGGTCGAATAAACCGAAAGCTTGAAATAACTAACTGCTGTAAAATGAAATGATGCAAATCTTTTTTATTGCTCGAAGCAGTCTGTCACCGACAAACTAATTGCGTACAGTATTACAATAACTATGCATGTAGTCTTCATTAGTGTCCCACAAACCTCAACATTATGTAATGCCGACAAAATTGTGAAACATCGCTCAAGTCGCAGCGTAAGTTACCATCATCAGTGCAGGACAGGCTGCTGCCGTCACTTTTGTCACCTAGGGAATGAGAAGCAATGTCTGCTGAATTTCTTCTGTTTTTAAAATTTCTATAACCACTGCGCGCATGAGGAGACTGCCGGTGGCGGTCGAGTTAACCGAAGCAACATGCTTTTGTGTTCGAACTAAACCGAGTTATACTTCCATGACAATGTATGGTCTCTTGCCAGAATATTCAAATGCGTTCGAAATAAGTGAAAGGTTGAATCAGCAAAAAAAAAAAGCCAAAGTCAAATTAACGGGAGTGGACTGTACAAATAAGGCTTCTTCGCCCCCTTGTGTCATAGCGGGACATGACTAATGGTGGTGCAGTTACCAGCACCACCATCACTACTATTATTACGACAAAAACGGCAGCAGCAACAGCGGCAACATCGACACGGCCGGCCGACGGCGGCGGCGCCCGCCTTCTCCATGGCAGTCGTAGATACAAAGGGAACGATCCGAGTCACGGCATCAGCGAGGCTGCCATCGGCCGAAACAGCGGAAGAGATGGCCATAGCCCTCGCGGTACTCCACAGAGGTGCGGAGGATAACCTGATCATCAGCGACTCCACATCAGCGATTCGGAACTACACCAAAGGTTGGGTGTCCGCGGATGTGGCGCGCATGCTCAACGCCCGGGCCGGGGACTTCGGATCCGGCACGATTACAAACAAGTCCCTCAAGTGGTTCCCCGCGCACGTCGCGGAGCTTGGCAATAACAACAACAACAGCCGCGACAATAATGACAACAACAATGCTAACGGCCTAAGACGAACCGACACTCCACCCAACCACAACGAGCGCTCCCACCTCGTCGCGAGGCAGCTTACCCGCAGCGACGCGGTCCCCCAGAGGGCAGCCGCTGCCGTTGTTGTGCGGGACCCCAGCGGAGGAGTGACGGCGACGGCGGCGGCCACCCCGTCTGGCGCGGCCACTGTAGTTACCAACACAACACAAATCGCGGCGGACGGTGCTGGGGATCACGCGGGCGCCGACTGCGATGTCAAGGAGTTTCCGGCAACGTACAGAGACGTGCTTGGCCACTATAGGAAAAAACGAAGAAAATATTCACAACCCCACGGGCGCCTAGACAGGTCCCAGGCGGTCGACCTGAGACGGTTGCAGATGGGCACTTTCACCAACCCCTACCACCTGCACCGCCTGTGGCCCGCGCTGCACCCGTCGCTCGGCTGCCCGTGGTGCGAGCACGAACGGGCCGATATGGCCCATGCGCTTTGGGAATGTCAACGCCATGAGGAAGAAGGACAAGGAGGAAGGGGGAAGACAACAGCAGGACCCTCTGAAGCGGGGCGCCTCAGTGAGAGATGGCAAGCCGCCCTCCTGAGCGAGGCACCCGAAGACCAGGGGTGGGCCGTCCAGCGGGCCAGGGCCGTTGCAGAGGATCTCAAAAGATTTTCCTCGGGCGATGGACCCCTGGCAGCCTAGCCCTGGGCACCAACATCGATAACCGTCGGACAAATAAAGTTTATTCCTATCCTATCCTAATGGCCAATGAATAGGGCAGGCTTAATGGAAAAAAGAAAACTAAGAAAGCCATTCAGTATCATGCGATATTCCATAACAGGTATGTGTACCCCAGAAATCCTATGACCCGACATTATATGTAACGGTTTTGTGAAGTACTTTATTGCTTGAAAACGCACAACATAGGTGTACTTACTGGCACTACTTTGTTGCCAAATTCCGTGCTATATTATAAGCCGGAGCATGCGATCGCGCGCACACAGTTTTAATGGAAAATCATTATATGCCTCATTAAGCGAAAATACGGCGTCGGCGGCGCGACCGAGCGATGGTATCAACAATGGCCGACGGCGCCGAGTAAATACACACCAAAAACGCCGCGATTGATGTCGCGTTTCTCATGGAGGTTCCTGTTAACGAAGTAAATTAATAGCTTTGAAAAGAAAATTTGGTAGGTTTTGGCCTGGGTGGGAGTCGAGCCCGGGCCTCTGGGGTGCAGACGAGCGCACTTCCCTGACGCTATTGCGGCTCCACGGCTCCGGCTGACTAAAGGTGCGTACAGCGCGTGCGTCATTGCGCACGTAACGTCGCAGCCATCAGGCTTACTAAAGCTGCGGCCTAGTGCGTGCGCCATTGGGCTCGTGACGGCGCAGACAATGGGGAGGAGGTGGCGCCACGTCATGAGTGTATGAAAGTCGCTGTTTCGCCCAAAAAGCGACGCACCAAATTAAATTGTAGGTTTTTACGTGACAAAACAAAGATCTTGTTATGAGGCACACCATAGTGGGGTACTTCGGATATGTGGGACCACCTGTTGTTATTTAAGGCCCACCTAAATCAAAGTACCCGGGCGTTTTACACATTTCGCTCCCATCGAAATGCGACCGCCGTGGCCGGAATTCGAACCCACGACCTCGTGCTTAGCAGCCCAACACTATAGCCACTAAGCAACCAGGCGTGTGAGGGAAGCATCGATTGCCATAGCATATTAGTAGACAGCTATACGAAGTAAGGATAGTAGTTTTATCGGCCGTGTAAACTGGGAAACATTCGCTTACTAACTGAATTAACAAGCATGGTATCAGTGCGCGCAAGCAAACATGAACACATCTCACTCGATCACCCCAGAAACTCGCTGTCAAAACGCTGGAGTGAGGAAGCGCAGCAGCAGCAGCAGCAGCGAGCGACGTGACCTTCGTGCGGCCGATCGGCTACGATGCAAGAGCGCCGAGAAAACATCGCGCACAAAGGCATCAGCCGTCTGCAGATCTATTTCACGATACGGCGCGCGCGATAGCGCGTGGGCGTGCAAAGTACGCCCTTGTTGGCGCAGTGGAAGCCGCCTCCCTCTCTCCGGGGCTGCCTCCATGGCTTTCGTTCATATATCGCGCGCGAGATTCAGCCGCGATCGTCAGTTCCACTTGGGCTCGGGTGCGAAATGCGCAGTTGCTGCCGGAACACAACGTCGCCCTCCCTCCCCTCTCCCCACGACCTCCGCTTTCTTTCTTCGCGCACCAGATTGAGCGGGACCGTCGGCTTCGCTCGCGTGCTTTCACACACATAAGCAACATACGACGCGCAGCGACGGTTATCGTCCTTGGACCTTACGCGGAACATCACGGCGACGGCGGTGGCAAGAATGCGCCTGGAGTGTTCATATAATTGCTATCGCAATAAAAACATTTCACCAAAGGGACTATAGTAAAGGGGCCCTGAACCACTTTTTATCGAAGTGGAGAAATGTACTTGAAAATAAAATAGCCTATTTCAAAAATACTTTGCCGCAAGAAGTACTCGAATTGTTTCAGCAGAAGCGGAGTTATTGGCAATAAAACATGGCCTTCGCACTGATTCCGTTCCTTCTCCAATGCCTTGCATTGCAAAGGTGAGGGCGGTGCGGGGCGTACTTGCAACGCTCTGTCACCGTGGCGCGCAGTTCAATTTTTATTTCGTATGTTAACGTAGATACCACTACATACGATTCTGTTGCCTACGACGCGCTAAACGTAAGCCAAACGCGGTTGTCCTCAGCGACCCGCAATGCGCTTAGCCAGTGGACCTGTCGCGGCATCCTGCGACGGCCACGGTATCTACGCTACGTAGCAGACCGCAAATATGCATGCAACTGTAGTGCGTATGCGCAGCGTTTGCTTTGTGTACGACAGGGCTTGAGTGCGTGCTCGCGCTCTAATGCTACAGTCTGACGCATGCTACGTGGTGCCGACGGGCTTTGTCCTTCACCGGCTTGACCGATGGACAGTAGCAACATCCAAATTGCTCATTTTTGAAGCGCTATCAATTAGTTTGCCAGAACGTCTAATCAGCAGCGCCCGGGAGTGAGCGCGCGCTGGCAAACGTGCATGTGGTATGGCCTTAAGTTTCGCGTGATTCGAGGCTAGTTAAGCGTTAAAAACTAGTCCAAATTAGAGAGAAGCACTGGTTACGACACCGATAAGTAGGGCCGCCAAAGTTTAATTCCCACGCTCGCAGCCGTGACCGAGCGTGAGCAGACGATTGTCGGCTTCTTCCGGAAGTAAGTAATTATTTACGAAATTCGCAAGCGCATTTTCGCTTACTTCAGCATATATATTGAACTTCATCAATAAATATATACAGAAGCAGTAGGAAGAAGCGCACTGAACCAAGCAACCTTCTTGATTGGCGTCAGCTATTGGTCAATAGCACCCGCGTATGCGCATCCGCTTTATTACGACATAAAGCGCCCAGAACAGAATGAGCAGCAGACTTCTGTTGAAAAGAGCGCTTGAGAGAAAGGTGACGTAACACTCCGTTTACGAGCTCCACGCGCCGCGTGCGACAGCAAAACTTTGCTGAGATGTTCACAGCAGGCGCGGGCTATGTTTCTTCAATCATTTTAAACAGCGCCAAAAAACACGTTTTTTCACCAAGCCAGAGGTATGGTTCAGGGCTCCTTTAAGCGGCTCTGCCGATTTTTTATATTTTTTTAAGGATGGGTACAGTCCAAATTAAGAAATTCAAGTAAGCCGTTTGGTATCAAGCGCTATGCTATAAAGAAGTCGGTTTGTTTAGGGATACCTACAAGGATACAAAATTCAAAAAGAAGTTTCGCGCAAACACCATTCCGCTGTTAATCATAAGTTCACTGCGCGGAGACTTGGTACGTACCGCCTGCGCCAAGCTTTTCAACGCTGGGCAAATTTACACACGGATAAAAATGCTTCGTGCAAGCCTCTCCTGAATGTAATCTGTTACCACAGTCATATTCGAATAGGTTATGATTTTTTATGGCGATAATACCTATATGGACACTCGGCGCATTTTTGTCGTCGTCGTCGCCGTGATGTTCCGTATAAAGTCCAAGGGCGGAGAGCAAACGCGCCGAAAGGGCGTGCGGGGATTGGAGGGAGGGGGGAGGCGCCGTTGTGTTCCGGCACCAACTGCGCATTACGCGACCGGGCAGAAGGGCCGCTGACGATCGCGGCTCAATTTCGCGCGTCATATATGGAAGAAAGTGGGGAGGCAACGCGGGAGGGAGGAGGGGGAGCGGCTTCGACTTCGCCAACAGGTGTGTACTTTGCACGGGCGCTCGCGGCCGCGCGCGCCGTATTGCATAGATCTGCAGACGGCTCATACCGTTATGCGCGCCGTGTTCTCGCCGCTCTTGCGTTCAAGCGATAGACCGCACGAAGGTCACTTCGCTCGCTGCTGCTGCTGCCGCGCTTGCCCACACAGCGTTTTGACAGCGAGCGCCGCGCTCATAGAATGTGCTGTGTTCATGTTTTTCTGTGCGCGCTGACACCATGCTTGTTAGTTCAGTCAGCAAGCGAATGTTTCCAAGTTGATACGGCCGATGAAACTACTATCTTTACTTCGTATAGTACTCTACTAATCTGCTACTGCAATCGGTGCTTCGCCTTTCGGCCTAAACTGCCACTTTTTAAGCTATTCAAAACTGTAGAAAGTACTGAATTATTTGATTTGCCTAATGAGATCTGTATAGTAAGAGGAAGTAAAAAAAACGCTACACGACCTTATTACAAGACATCGGACTGCAAAGCAGACGTTGCGATTGTCCTTGTTAGCATTCTCGAGACTTCAGACGATCAGGACCGTAAAGGAAGACCATTGTGTCCATTGTGTGTGATTCTGGGACAAACGCGGTAAAATTGTTGACGCGCGTCATCAACATCAACTGCGTATTTGATGATGATCTATGGCTGCACCTTTTTTATTGAGTGGACGCAACGTTTGCATCCCGCTGGATGGATGGATGTTATGAGCGTCCCCTTTGGAACGGGGCGTTGGATTGCGCCACCAAGCTCTTGCTATTATACTGCCTAATGTCCTACCTAGGTTAAAGAATAAAAAAGAAAAAAAAGTGTTATGAACTCCCACAGCCAAGTTTTCTGATCTCCTATTGCGAACTTTGCTTTTGTACGTCTCCGTTTTTTGTCGTTTCCCTACTTTTCTTCCACCAATCCTCCAATCGCCTCTTACTAATGCCTATTGCGGACATGTTTACTTTTCCACTACTCTCGCTGAACCCAAGGGCTTCAAGGAGGCCAATGGTGCCTACATCAGCGCTGGGTAGACGTCTTCACATTCTAATAAAACATGGTCCATAGTTTCCCTAGCTTTATCGCAGCAAGCACATGGTTCTCCTTCATCTCTCACATCTCGCTTTATAGGTGCGTGTTCTAATCCCTATCTCGCTTCGAAAAGTAATGAGCTTCCCTTTGAGTTACCATAAATTGTTTCTTTCCTGATTTCGTTTTTTCCTCTTAAGTAGTTACTCATTGCAGGTTTCTTTTCCATTGCCGCCACCCATGAGGTTATTTCAGCCTCTCTGACTTTCCGCTT
Organism: Dermacentor andersoni; assembly: GCF_023375885.2. Taxonomy (NCBI): domain Eukaryota; kingdom Metazoa; phylum Arthropoda; class Arachnida; order Ixodida; family Ixodidae; genus Dermacentor; species Dermacentor andersoni. The sequence goes on along the minus strand of NC_092814.1, from coordinate 111,148,450 downwards.
GACGTTCTTTGTTGCTGTGTTTCACACCCTACAGGCCGCTTACTTGCTGGTAAGCTTCCTAGTTCTTTTCCTGCACTGCGAATCTATGTTTTTCCTTTCCAGATAACTGAACACTCTCCCAGCCCATTCACTTTCTTCCATATTCCTCAGCCGTTCTTCATACTCAATTTTACTGCGAGCTTCCCTCTCTTCAAAACTAGTCCAGCCCATATCACCCTGCACAGCTTCGTTTGTAGTCTTCCCGTGGGCGCCCAATGCGAGGCGACCCACTGGCCTTTGGTTCCCATCGAGTCCTGATTGTACCCCTGATTTAAAGCAAACAACCGCATTTCCAAAAGTAAGTCCTGGGATTCATTACACCTTTCCACATACCTCAGAGCACCTGGTACCTATAGTGTGTTCCCATAGCGCTCTGTGCTTCATTATGGCCGCATTTCTCTTCCTCTTTACTGTTATTGTTTTTTCCAGTGTTTCCATATATCTATTACTTTCGTTTATCTGTATACCAAGGTACTTATATTCTTTTACGCGAGGTATTTCCTGGCCCTGCATTGTCACTGTCTGTTCGCTCTTTTCATTGAATACCATAACACTTGGATTTTTTTAACGCTGAATTTCAGACCTAACTTATCGCCTTCCTGTCCACAGATATTAGCCAGACGCTGCATGTCACTTTGCTTTTTAGCTAGCAACACAATGCCGTCAGCATGAAACAAACCTGGAAGCTGCTGCTCTACTACTGTACCCACCTGTTTGTATGACAGATTAAACTCGATATTACTTCCTTCTATAGCGCCCTCTCCCTCCTCACCATGTACAGCATAAATAGCAGTGGGGATAAAGGCACCCCTGCCTTAGTCGCTTGTTGATATCAACTTTCTCCTCGCTCCTCATCCCTTCCCATTCAACTCGAACGGTATTTTCTAGGTAAATCTCTCTCAAAAGCTGTACACAATCGTCACCTAAGCCGTCCCCTTCCAGAATATCCCACAAAATGTTGCGGTCTACGTTGTCATAGGCTCCTGTAATGTATAAAAAGGCCACATGTAACGGTCTCCTTTCTACTCTTGATATTTCAATACACTGAGTAAGAACAAATACGTTATCATCGAAACGCCTACCTATTCTGAAGACATGCTCAAGTTCTCCCAAAATGCCATTATTCTCTGCCCATGCTTGCAGCCTTAACATAATTGCCTGCAGTGCTAACCTGTGTATCACCGATGTAATGGTCGAAGGTCTATACGAGTGAATTCTATCATTCTCCCCCTTAGATTTATAGATTAAATTTATTCTACTTTGTCGCCAACTGGCTGGTATTCGTCTATGTTTCCTTACTTCCTTACTTTTTGGTCCTAGTTCATTAATCAACCAAACGGGAATCTCGTCTTGCCCTGTGGCTGTGCGCTTAGGAATTTTCTCTTCGGCTTTCTTCGAGTTGAAATTTGTCAGCACCAGCTCCATTTCCACCTGGTTCTCTTTCATGCTCTTTTTTTCTTCAACTACAACCTCGTCATTGCCTTGGAAAGATTCGTCTGGTATTTTTCGGATGTAATTTAATGCCGCGCCCCCTTCCAGTTTGTTTCCATCTTCGTCTAGGATATGTTGTTGTATTGTTCCAGACTTCCTGACTAATAATTTTATGCGGTTACAATACATTCCATGTCCGGCCTTCTTTTTCTCACGTAGTTCTGGCAACAAACGTTCACTTTCACCTTTTAATTTTGCTTGAACCAGTATTTGAACCATAGACTTTTTCTCCAGGTATATTTCCCTTTTACTGGTTACTTCATCCTGCGGCAACTGCGCCTTCTTTGCCTCACTGTGCTCTCGGGATGCTTCTTGTCGTTAGGCAATCGCTTCTCGTATCTCCCTGTTCCACCAGCTTTTCAGTTTCTTTTTTCCTTTCCAACGAACATGTTGTTTCTCTCTTCGTATTTCTGTCGTTATTACACTTAGAAGCTCACCATATCCCCACTATTTACTTGGCCATTTGCCAAGTTCTTCCTCGACTCTAGTGACAATATTTGTTATTTGTTCAGCGTTCAAATTTGGACTGGCCATTTTGCACTCCTTGCTCTCTTTCTCAACTACATATCAGATTTTCAAAATGATGCATTTATGGTCACTCCCTATGCTGCTATACCCTTCCTCAACAATGACCATTTCTCTCAACTTATCATGAATTCCTTCTGCCATCAGACAGCAATGAATGGTTGATTGGCGGTTTCCCACTTCCCACGTGATCTGCCCTTCACACTTAGGCCTTGTATTCACGATAACGAAGTTATGTTGCTCACAAAGGTCTAGCACTGACTTCCCGTTGTTGTCTGTATAGCCATCTAAATCCAGTATGGGGGCATTCATGTCACCTAATAGGACGATTTCAGCACCATTCCCGAAACCCTTAATATCAGCGCGTATGCATTCCACTAACTCTTTATTCTTCTCTGTGCAATTATTTCCGGTCCACAAATACGTAACGCCCAGCCAAGTTTCTTTCCCACTCATTGTACCTGATAACCAAAGATGCTCTTGACATTTTGAATTTACTCTTTTCCATTTGGCTCCCTGATGGATTAGCATTCCGACTCCCCCTCCCTTTCTTTCCGAGTTAGTCCTGTTGCACCCTTCCCAAACATAATTCTCAATAACTGACGGCTGTTCTGAGTCTCTAAGGTGCGTTTCTGTAACCGCATACACCCCTATTTGTTCTCTATATAACTGCTCCTCAATCTCTGCCCACTTTTCCTTTCTGCCGCCGTGCATGTTTATGTAGCCTTTTGCATGGCGAGTTCTCTTTCTTGCTTTCCTCTTTTTTCTATTATCGACGGCGATGCTTTTCTGAGGTTCCCCTAGGGTACCTTCTTCATTTCTACCTACTCTGGCCTCCTGAGCGCCCGCGTGCCCCGTAAAGAAGCAACAGCGCGACTACCAAGTGGCGAGCCCACTTCTCGTGCCAGCCTGTAATTGAAGTGGATCCCGTCTCGTTTAAAACCGCCACACCTTCTCACTTCCCTGTTTACTTCGACAACCTCGAAGCCTTTCTCTCGGCTCATTTTCCATATAGCCTCATTAGCAGCCACTACGGCTCTTTGTACGTGACTGTCACGTACAGGCACCTCCGGCACCGTGCACACCCCAATCTGCACCTGAGGGGATAGCTCGCGCAAGTCGTCCACCCCCTTCTCCAAGCGCTGGGCTAGTCCTGCCCGTTCCTGTTTAGGACGTCATTTAGCCCACCTGCTACTATGACAAGGTTGCGCACGGGGGCATATTCCGCGAGCTTTTCTTTTGCTCGCTCCATGACAGAAACCAGTGTCCGCCCTGGAAATGTCCCTACCGCCACTCTTTTATCGCCTTTCACCCTCTCCACAATTGCTTCTGAGCACCTAGCCAGGTTTGAATCGCCGCCGATAATCACCCTTTCACTTTCTCCTACATCTCCCTGCTTCTCTTTGTTTTTTTCCGCGTGATTCGGACTCGACAGGGGGCATTGTCCCCTGCGCTCCTGCTTTTTCCGCGTGGCAACCTCAAGGTAGGTGCCGCTCCTTCCAGCTAACCCTTCACCACCTTGCACGCATGCCACGCACTTTGCTAGCACTCCCTCTCCTGTTACGCCGGGGGACTGCGTTCCACAATGGCGGCCCTGTTCAGCTTTACCTCAGCTGCTTCAAGTCTTTTTTCAACTACCTTCCGTGCATCACGCTCCCTATTTAACTCATTTTTGAGCTCTTCCACCTGTTTGACAAGCTCTTCCTGGAAATTCTCCATTTTTTGCAGCCAAGTATCGACATCACAGTGTGTGCCGGTTGACTCGATTCCCTCTCCATTCTCATATGTCTCCTCATCTGCCTTGAGGCACCCCCCGCGCACTGCCTGCTTTCCCGGCTTTCTTGCCATGTATTGCACGGCTTTTTCTGATGCAAATACTATAATACTATAATAATGCAGAGCACGTGCCTTTTAGCAAAAACTGATACGCACAGGATCCGAATCCTCAAAATGTCGCAAAGCAACTCTCACCACTGTTTCAAAAGCAATCAATGCCGCGGAGACCGAAGGTATGACACGCTCACGCACGCGCTAAACCACGCGGCCACGCTCTCA